>NC_089591.1:60687906-60971049 GCF_019320115.1 Miscanthus floridulus | reverse complement strand
AACCATTATTCAAGCAGTGGTCTGAGCAGTCCCCGAGCATACTAATAATCCTCATAACCATCCAAAACACAGGGGTCGATTTAAACAAACACATTCACCGCAAGGTGAAGTGTGCCCACTTAGTCCCCGAGCCTGGTAGTAGGTGACGCAGGCACGTGGTGCCAGGGTCTAAAAAAGAAATTCCGCTGAGGTTAAGAATCTAATTGCCGTACAAGCAAAACAAAATACACCGGCAGGTGCATCGTATCGACGTAGTCCCCGAGCTTGCTGGAAGGCGAAGTATGAGCCTTGTAGCGAGGTCCAAAGAAAAGTCTCTTAACTGTATGTGAGTACAGATCACATGTAGCCAAGGAGAACCATTATTCAAGCAGTGGTCGGGGCAGTCCCCGAGCACGGCTGTGGTCGGAGCGATCCCCGAGCACAAAAGTGGTCTGGGCAGTATCCAAGCACCGTAGTGGTCTGTGCAGTCCCGAGCACATTAGTGGTCTGGGCAGTAATCCAAGCACAGTAGTGGTCAAGGCAAATCCACGATCACTTGCGCTGCTTGTACTATTATTTTGTATATTTTTCTCTATTCTCTGCCAAGGCCAGTCTGACACGTCTGGTCAAAAAAGTAAATAGGTATAGTACGTCGTTCTGTCTTCCCCCTTTTTTTTTTTGCAAACAGCCGGTTGACACCTGTATTGAGGTGTGTCAGTGTGGGCCCCCTTACACCATCAATGAAGAGGCGCGTACACTGTTAACGAAGGAGCGCGTTTATTGGCGCAGATTTCGAGGTTGTGTGAACAACCGTCTGCGGCGCGTGCGCACGACTCCCAATATTCTCGGGCGAACGAAACGACGGTGCCCTTTTGCTTTATATAATGTAGGTCTGGTAAGTTACCCTCACCATTCCCCATTGCATCCGCCGCCGCAACCTTCTTCTTCCTCCTGCCAAACCCTATTCCCCAAAAATCATCACCAATCCCCTCGGTCTCCCGCATCCACCCACTTAGTAAGGACGAACTAATGGCGAAGGGAGACGCCCAGAAGAAAGGCGGGGTCATGGCGAAGGAATGGTGGAGGTCGCGGAGCAACGAGCAAACCATCGAGGACCTCGTCGCCATGGGAGTGCTCCACAACAAGGCACTTGCGGGATGGCGTGCACCCGAAGGAGAAAGCTTCCCCGATCCACAACCAGGTGAAATTGTGGTCTTTGAAGATTTTTTCAAACGGGGTTTTGGGATTCCAGTGCACCCTTTCCTTCAGGGGCTCTGCTTGTACTACGAGATTGGGATTTGCAATCTGCATCCCAACTCGATTCTTCTCGTCTCTACCTTCATCCATCTCTGCGAGGCATATGGTGGCTTCCAGCCCCATTTCGACCTCTTTCGCCACCTGTTTTGCCTTCGGAAAAAGGGAAGCGGTGGCTCGAAGATCGCCGGAGGCGTCTACCTGAACCTGCGGGACGGCATGAAGGCTCAATACCTGCACTGCCCCTGGAACACCTCATTGGACGAGTGGTACAAGAAGTGGTTCTACATCCGTGAAGAGCCGAACACTATCACTCTGTGCGATGTGGGACTGATTCCAGAGAAGAAAAGCAGCTGGTCGGAGAAACCCGACAACTTGGAGCAGATCGCCGAACTACTCGGGTTGATTCCGTGGGGAAGGCTTGACGGCCCGAGCATTGTCGGCAACTTCATCAGCCATAGAATTCAGCCGTGCCAGAAAAGGATTCACCCCGGCTTCGAGTACCAAGGAGGCGCTGATCCGACGAGGACCAGAAAGGAGCCGCTCGACAAGATGGAGATCAAGGCCAGGATTGGAGAGCTATTCAACCTGGCCGATCCCAATTATGTTGCACTGAACGCCATTGAACACGCCTTCAAGCTGGCTCACCCTCCCCCAAAGGTAAATGACGCCTCCTTTTAACTGTAAAGTCATGTTGCTTCAAGAAAATAACTGTCTTTTCCTTCATTTTGCGTCTCAGTATAATGGCCGTGACCGGGCAGGAGCGTTTGTGTCGCCTCCCCCCGGTGTAGAGTGGCCGCAAGCTACTGGACCAACCGCCCAGACCAGCGCCAGGACCGACGGCGTTCACTGGGCGGTACTCGAGACCGTAGAGGACGCCTCGACCAGAGCCGCCGGCAAGCGTCCGGCTGCCAGCAAACGACGCCAAGCCATCATCTCCCAGTCGGACGACGAAGCAGAGGATGCGAACATCTTCCGGCTCGTCCCCCGAAAGAGGAGAAGGCAGGTGGGGCCGTCGGAGCAGGGTGGCTCCTCTGTGCCAGCAGTGGTCACAGCACCGACCACGGCAACACAGAGCACAGACGAAGGGAACGTGCCGCATCATCCTCCGACGCCCGTACCGGAGGTTGAACAAGTCCCGGTGGAAACTGTCGAGCAAGCAGAGCAGGGGCGGTCGAGGAGACGTTCCTTCGCCACATCCTTCCGCAAGTCAAAACTATAAGTATATATATTTTTGATGTAAGCTTTGCATTTTGCATTGGATGCTATTGTCTTCTGAATTTGTCTCTGAATGTATTAGATCGGCGTCCACCGAAAGCCCCGACCAGCTAGCTGGGTGCGGAACGTCCTCTGCAAAAACGGCGGGACAAACTGCTCAGCAACCGGCCGTGGAAGAGCCCATGGCAAGGACTCTGCCTGGGCCTCAGCAGACGGACGACCAGACGCCAGTCCCCGAGCAGAATGCAAGTGCTCCGAGCACAAACTCTGATGAGGCGGATACCACAGCGCCACGGGAGCTGGATCTAGCCGAGGAGCAGCAGCCAGAAGTTGCCCAGAACAAGGGTGCCAGCGCGACGGCTCGTGGGAAAGCCCTGGTGGTCGTGGAGTCTGCGAACTCCGGACCACTGCCGCCTCCCGAACAGGAGGCTGAAGAAGATGAAGTGGAAGAAGTCCTGGGCCGTCCCCAAGATAAACGACAACATGTATATGTGTCGCGCTATCGGAACGACGAATGGGTCATGCACGAGGAGATCCCAGAGGCCGAGGAAACCTTAAGAGTTGAACGAGCGGCCAAACGCCTGGTGACTGAAGTCCAGGTATATTTGGCTTTAGTCCTTAAACCTTTTGTGTAGTCGAACTGTCTGACGTAGCTTGTCTGTATGCAGGACGTGATGAAAACTGCAAGGTACCGAAAAAGGTGCTTCGACCAGATAGAAGTAGTCATGAAGACCAATAAGGAGCTGACGGCTGAAGTGGAACGCCTACGGCGCCAACTTGAAGCCACCGACCAGGAGAGGACGAACCAAGAAGCACAGAACCAAAACCTGGTCGGCCAGCTCAAAAACAAAGAACAGGAGAAAACAGGTAAGCATTCACCGTATCATAGCAAGTGCTAGACTTGTGTTTTTTTTTTGTTCTTGACAGTAATAGCTGTAATGCAGGTTTAGAAGCTGAAGTGACCCGCCTCCGGGGGGAGAACAGCCGGTCGCTTGCAGAATGTGGTCGTCTGAAGGAGGACAACGAGAAATTGGCACGCCGCCAGTCGGAACTCCAAGACCACACTAACAGAATGAAGGACGACCTGAAAAGTAAGCACTCTAGACCGCCTTGCTCATTCAATTGCCCACATTGCCTTGTCGTGTCATCACGTTTGATGTCTTGTACTGTTTTCAGTTTTGAAAGTCAATGCCAAGAGGCACCTTGAGGCCTGTGATCAAGGAGCGCGACGACTGGAAAGCACAATGCTTTAAGGCCGTCGAGGAGCGGGACACTGTGGAGCAAGCGGTGCCAAGAAATGGCAACTGGCATTGTGCCCGTCCTCGACCTTATCGACCCGGCGCTCACAGAGGAAGAGCTAAGGACGCCTCAGCTCGGACTGGTCGAGAGATGCAAGCAAGCATGGGGATGGTTCCAAGACTTCGTGAAGGAGGCGGGTGAGTACACGGGTGCCCATGTGCTAAGCATGGTGCGTGCTCACTACCCCCTGATCGATCTCGAACGCTTGGAGGCTGGGTACCCAAAGGAGATAGACCCAGACAAGGCCGAAGAGCTTCGGACGGCCCAGCTGGACTTGTCGTCCAAGATAATTGGCGATATTAACCTGTGCGGAGGTGGGACAGCACCTGTGCAGGGTATGCCATCGACAAGCCAGCTGGAAATGCCATCAGCTGCAAGCCAACCGACGAAGCCTGCGGTCTCGACCAGCCAGGCACCGGCGGGGCCATCCCCTTCAGCTTGACTAGCTCTAGAGTCCCCGAGACTCGAGTAGGGTATCAGAGGCGGCAAGCAGTAAATGCCATGCGCCCTGACCAGCCAATGTAATAGGCTTAGAGCTGTAGAAGGAGGACATAGTTGTGTTATTGTAAACTTGAGCCTTTTCAGGCAAGCTTGTAATAACGTAACTGTATATCATTATAAGCTTGTTTGTTTTATACAAAACACACTTTAAGCTTGAAAATTTTTTGTTGGTGTAACTAAGTGGGAACGTGTTAACGTTCTGTTTAGTTGTACCGTTTTGCTCGACACGTCCTCCTGAAAAGTTTGTGCGGCCCTAGTCTGGCATGTGGTCGGAGTATGAGGTACTATGACCTGTGCATACGTGGACGCAGACAAGCCAAACCAGGGGGGACCCGCCGATCACCCGCAACGTAGGGAGCGGATCCCGTGCACGTGTTGGGAGGAACCGGAGACAGGGCCTGCTCCGAAAAACCGTAGAAGGAGTGGTGGTCGGCTTGTACTGGCTTAAGTTAGAACAACCATAAATTCGGAGTGACACGTTAGAGTGGTCGAACAAATCATAGTTGCTTTAGTAAAGTAAATCGAGAATACAAGTAGAGTACATATCTCAGTAGTTAAGCATAGAAGCGTCTAAGCTTGTCGATGTGCCACGAGTTCGGTACGTCCGTGCCGTCTAGATGAGCCAACCTGTAAGACGTTGGACGTGTGACTTCCTTGATCATGAAGGGTCCCTCCCATGGGGTTGTGAGTTTGTGGACACCAGACTGGTTCGTCTTCCACTTTAGGACTAAGTCCCCGACCATGAAGAAACGCTCTTTAACGTTCTTGTTGTAGTACCTGCGCAACACAGCAAGGTATTTGGCCGTGCGTACGCAAGAATCAAGCCTTTTCTCTTCTGCGCTGTTGACTTCTAGCTCCCGTACTTCGTTGACCTTGCCTTCGTCGAAGTTCTCTACCCGTGCTGATCTGAAAGCTATATCTGGTGGGAGTACTGCCTCAGCGCCATAAACCATAAAGTATGGTGAGACGCCGGTGTTACGACTGGGCTGAGTTCGGAGGCCCCAGACAACGGCTGGTAACTCCTTGAGCCATCTTCCAGGAGCTTTATCGTTTTCTCTGTACATCCTCTTCTTCAATGCGTCCAGGATCATGCCATTTGCCCGCTCGACTTGTCCATTAGCTCTAGGATGCGCCACCGAGACGTATTTTACAACTATGCTCCTTTCATCGCAGAAGTCCCAAAAAGCGTTCCCGGTGAACTGAGTACCCAGATCAGTAATGATGCTGTTGGGCACGCCGAAACGGTGGATGACCTGGTCGAGGAATGTGACAGCTTTCTCTGAGGATGCCTGTACCAGAGGCATGTATTCTATCCACTTAGAAAACTTGTCAATTAGCACGAAGATGCATGTAAATTTCCCAGGAGCTGGTTTGAAAGGCCCGATCATGTCCAGTCCCCAACACGCGAAGGGCCAAGAGGCTGGAATCGTCTGGATCTCATATGCTGGTACATGGATTCTCTTGGAGAAGAACTGACAACCCTCACAGCGGCGGACTAGCTTCTCTGCGTCGGCCACTGCTGACGGCCAATAGAACCCTGCTCGGAAAGCCTTACCGACCAGTGTTCGTGAGGCCGCGTGGTTGCCGCAGGAGCCAGAGTGGATTTGGTCTAGGAGATGCTCGCCTTCCTCCTGGGTTATACACTTCATCAAGATTTCCTCCTTAGCGTTTTTGCGCCATAACTTGCCATCGACGAGCAGATACTGCTTGCTACGACGCATCAGGCGCTCATTTTCTGTTCGATCGATATAACCGCTACCATCTGTTAAGTACTTGATGAAAGGCGTTCTCCAGTCCGGCTCATGAGTGGTCGGAAGCGGCTCGGTTGTGCTCGGCACCGGAACCGTAGCCACTAATTGCTGGTCTGAAACTTTGTCGGTTGTTGAATCTTCGTCTTCAATGGAAGGCATGAGCAGGTCTTGGACGAATACGCCATGTGGGATTTTGGCTCGGGATGATCCTAACTTTGACAACGCATCCGCTGCCTGGTTCTTGTCCCGGACCACGTGTGTGTACTCGATGCCATAGAACCTGCCTTCCAGCTTTCTTATCGATTTGCAATATGCGTCCATCTTTTCACTGGTCGTGTCCCAGTCCTTGTTGAGTTGGTTGATGACCAGAGCCGAATCTCCATAGACATAGAGACGTTTAACTCCAAGCTCAACCGCGATGCGTAGACCATGCAGGCATGCTTCATACTCGGTGGCATTATTAGATGCTGGGAAATAAATCCTGAGGACGTACCGGAGCTGCTCCTTGGATGGTGACACGAAAAGAACTCCTGCTCCCGCACCGTCAATGTTGAGAGAACCGTCGAAGTACATCGTCCAATATTCGTCGGATCCCGGAGAGGCAGGCGTGCTTAAGTCCGTCCACTCGACGATGAAATCGACGAGCACCTGAGACTTGATTGTAGTACGGCTTGCAAATTCCAAGGAAAGGGGGGATAGCTCCATTGCCCATTTGACGATGCGCCCGTTCGCATCCTTATTGCGGATGATGTCCCCCAAAGGATACTCGGTCATGACCACCACACGATATCCGTCGAAGTAATGCCTCAACTTTCGGGATGTTATCAGTATGGCGTAGAGCAGTTTCTGAATCTGTGGGTACCTGGTCTTGGATTCGTTGAGTACCTCACTAATGAAATAAATTGGCCGCTGTACCTTGTAGGCGTGGCCCGGCTCGTCGCGCTCGACGACCATTGTAGTGGAAACCACCCGATCGGTTGCCGCAATGTAAAGTAGGAGAGTTTCGTCTTCTCTCGGAGCAGTAAGTACCGGAGGTGACGTGAGGTACTGTTTTAGCTGCGTGAAGGCAGCGTCTGCTTCCTCCGACCACTCAAACTTCTCGGATGCTTTGAGCAGTTTGAAGAACGGTAGGCCTTTTTCTCCTAATCTTGATATGAAACGGCTTAGAGCAGCCATGCAGCCGGTAAGCTTCTGGACATCCTTCACCTTTTTTGGGGGCTTCATGTCTAAGACAGCTTTGACTTTTTCCGGGTTAGGGCGTATGCCATCGTAACTGACGACGTTGCCGAGCAATATGCCAGAAGGGACACCAAAGATGCACTTCTTTGGGTTTAATTTCCATTGGAACGTATTAAGGGCAGCGAAGGTGCGTTCCAGATTGTCAACAAGGGTATGAGCTTCCTTGGTTTTGACAACTACATCGTCGACGTAAGCCTCGACGAGGCCGTCTTTTATTTCGTCGTTGAGGCAGGCCTGTATAGCGCGTTGGTAGGTAGCACCGGCGTTTTTGAGCCCGAACGACATAGTCGTGTAGCAGTAGGCGCCGAAAGGCGTGATGAAAGATGTCTTGATCTGGTCGTCCTTTTTGAGAGCGATCTGGTGATAACCAGAGTAGCAATCGAGAAAGGAAAGCAGCTCGCAACCGGCGGTTGAATCTACGACCTCGTCTATGTGAGGTAAGCCAAAGGGGTCCTTAGGGCAGTGTTTGTTGAGATCAGTGTAATCAACGCACATTCTCCATTCATTATTCTTTTTGCGTACAAGAACCGGGTTGGCTAACCATTCCGGATGATACACTTCTTTGATAAATCCGGCTGCCAAAAGCCGTGTAACTTCTACCCTAATCGCCTCCTTTTTGTCGCGAGCGAACCGTCGTAGCTTCTGCTTGATTGGTTTGGCTTTGCTGTTGACATTTAAGGAGTGCTCAATCAAGTCCCGAGGTACACCGGGCATGTCGGAAGGTTTCCATGCAAACACATCCACGTTGCCCCTCAAGAACCTGACGAGCGCGTCTTCCTATTTGGGATCCAGGTTGGCCCCGATGAGGGCCGTTTTGCTGGGATCGCCCTCGACCAGCTGGATCGTCTTGTGCTCCTTGGATCTGATGTTCTTGCGCGGAGCCTCGAGCTCTGGGATCTCCAGGTGGTCGGCCGGGGTCTTCTTAGCGTCGAGCATGGTCTCGGCCATGCGAATAGAGAGGTCGTGGGCCTCTGCTATTTTGAAGCTGTCGTCCTCGCAGGTATAAGCTGCGTACACGTTGCCCCTGAGGGTTAAAACTCCTTTCTCAGTAGGCATCTTGAGCACCAGATACCTGTAATGAGGTATGGCCATGAACTTGGTGAGCGACGGTCGACCAAGAATAGCATGGTAGGTGCCGTCGAAGTCAGCGACCACGAAGTTGACGTAGTCGGTGCGGAAGTGGTCCGGAGTCCCAAACTACACAGGTAGCGTGATCTGCCCGAGAGGTGTGGAGCTCTGTCCGGGGAGAACGCCCCAGAACTGTGCCTCGTACGGCTTCAGGTCCGCCTGGGCTATTTTCAGAGCGGGCAGGCTGTTCTTGAACAGTATATCAATGGAGCTGCCGCCGTCGATCAGTACCCTGTCGAATTGAACCTTGTTGATACAAGGATCGAGGACCAGGGGAAAACGCCCTGGCTCGGGTATGGTGGCCCATTGGTCCTTCCTGCTGAAGTAGATTTCACGGTGAGACCACGGAGGAAGCCGTGGATCGGTGAGAAGGTTGTCGGTGTTTGCCACGTTCAAGCAAGCGCGGGCGAGTAGCTTGCGTTCTCGTTTGGTCTCGATGGACACCTTGCTGCCGATGATGGTGTGTACGCGATCAGTCGGCTTGACGTATTTGTGACGAGGGTCTGCATCGTCGTCGTCGTTGTCCTCGTTGCGTCGTTCCCCCGCGTCGTTAGGCTTGTCGGACATATCCGGAGCCTGTTGACGCGTGTAGATAGTCTTGAGGACGCGACAATTCTCCATGGTGTGGTTCGACTTAGGATGGAGCTGGCAGGGCCCCTTCAATGCTTTGGCGTAGTCGTCCTCGTAGTTACGGCGTCCGCCGCCCTTTTTCACGGTATTGACCTCGCCGTCGTCCTCTCGAGCGCGCTTGTTTCTGTAATCGTCACGGCGGTTGCGCCGCTGATTACGTTGATCACGGTGGTCGCGGGAGTCGTTGCGTTGGTTGTGGCGGTCAAAATTGTCGTTCCGACCACGATTACTGCGGTAATCATCGTGGTGTGGGGGTGGTCGGAGCGTGGAACCCTTGCTGCTTCTTCAACGATTATCTTTTTAGCGTCGTCAGCGTCCGCATATTTCTTAGCGGTGGCCAAAAGCGCTGTGACCGATTCGGGTCTCTTCCGGAGGAGCTTGTCTCTTAGGGCGTCGTGGAAGCGGAGGCCGGTGACGAAAGCCTCGATTGCTTCGTTGTCGGATATTGATGGGACCTTGATGCGCATCTCCGAGAAACGCCGAACGTACTCGCGCAGTGGTTCATCCTTTCGATCCCGGATCCGCTGCAGATCGTACTTGTTGCCGGGTTGTTCACAAGTAGCGATGAAGTTGTCGATGAAGGCCTGCCTAAGCTCCTGCCAAGAGTCAAAATAGTTCGCTGGCAAGCTAACCAGCCATTGGTGACCTGCATGACCAACAGCGACTGGGAAGTAGTTAGACATGACGTGCTCGTCAGCCATGGCTGAGCGGCACGCAGTTTCGTAGAGCATGACCCATAATTCGGGGTTTTCCTTGCCGTCATACTTCTGAAGCTTCTCGAGCTTGAAATTCTTAGGCCATATGACTTGGCGCAGGTGTGGAGTGAACTGCTTCAGACCCGGCGGACCGTGGACGGTGTCATACTCCATACGGCGATAGCTTTCATGGGATGCACGATCGTCGGCTCTCTGGTTGATGCGAGCACGCAGATCACGTCCACCGAGGTGATGGCGGAGATCGTTATTGCCATCGCGGCGATCTCGATTGCCATCTGGGTTAGCCCTGCGACCGTGGTTATCACGGCGATTGTCGCGGTTATCTCGGCGGTTGTCGCCTCGAACGTCGTGGCGGTTATCCTCCCGGCGGCGGTTGTCGTCCCGACCACCATCACGACCACCGTTTCCGCCTTGACGGTTGTCTGATGGGTCGTTATTGCGCGAGCCACGTTGGTTGAGTGGCTGTGAGCGACTTGAGTATTGGCGGCTGTGGCTTGATTCGACAGAAACGGATGGAGCCCGGGCTTGGTTCATCTCTGCGGTCTGAGCCATAGCAGCCGTCAGGTAAGCTTGTATGTCATCACGGATTACTTGAGTCTCGGGAGTGTTGGGCAGCCGCTGCATTGTTGCCATGGCGACGGCTACGTTGGCGCTTGGGGTCCTGAAGACTTGCTTATCCCCCACCCTGTCGAAAGCATTGTTGAGGTCACGTGGTTGGACCCTCATGCGTCGTGCCTCCTGGTCTGCTTCAGCTTCGGTTTGCCGACGATTAAACCGGTCAATGTTGCGTGCTTCACGTGCAGTCTTCTCTTGTTCTGTTTCGCCAACTGCTGGCGGCTCGTCGTTGCTGACAACATGGATCAAATCCCCCCGTCTTGGCGGGAAAGACAGAAATTGGGGGAAACCCGGGGCGTGGTCTGGTAGATCCAGATCGTATTTGACGCCTTCATCTTCGTGACGCTGAAGCTCGGTGTGGATAGATGCGTTGGACGCTATGCCGGATGAGGAGCTGGAGTCACCCTCTCGGATGGTGTGGACGGATCCTTCCTGATAATCTTCAATCCGGACCATGTTGACGATGTTGCATGACCTCGGCCGGGATCGGTGTACAGGACACAGATCCAAGCGGCGTCGCAGGTTGTACGCGTAGCTGGAGGCAGCGTTTTGCAGGCCGTAGGGCTGGACCTAGTGGTTCTCCGTCGGGGCTTCGTACTCGCAGAGTCGGAGATCCGTCGCGATGTCTGGCCGGCGATGAGCGAAACGCCCCTCAGGAGTTGATACGACCACAAGATCTGTTCCAAGTCGCACAGGACGACTGGTCCGAGCCGGTCGGATAGATCTGTTGTGGAGAGCTGTTACCTGCTCGTTAGGTTGGATTTGAATCGTACTTACCAGAGCTAGGGTTTCAGCGAGTTGGATGCCGACCCGATCAACGGAGTCGAGCAGGTCGGTGTTGTCGATCTGCTTTCCTCTGTAGTGGGGAAGCGGATGACGGGTTGTTGGCGTGGCTGTAGGCATGGTCGGAGCCAGATGTCCCGTGGTCGGAGCCAGGTCCATCGTGGTCGGAGCCGTGTTCACCATGGTCGGAGCCGTGTTCACCGTGGTCGGAGCCGTGTTCCCCGTGGTCGGAGCCGTAGCCGATGCAGGTGAAGTAGTCGTCGGCGCGGGCTGAATCCACGCCTCCTCCGCAGTCATGGCGATGGAGTCGTTGGAGCGGGTGGTCCAGGTGATCTGGCCGACGGTGAACGTGAGGCCATTGGGCGTAGCCATGGAGCCGGAGATGATGACCATCTTGTTCGCTTGGAGAGCAGTACGCACACCCCCTACCTGGCGCGCCACTGTCGACGAAATATGGTCGGCAGTCTACCTAGGGGTATGCCCAAGGTAGTAGATTATCGGCAGACAGATGCGCAAGCCCCAAACAAGACGGTGACGCAAGACAGACACGAGGTTTTATCCAGGTTCGGCCGCCAATAAGGCGTAATACCTACGTCCTGCGTCTGATTTGTATTGCTGTATGTCAATGAGAGATATCTTTTAGAGGGGTCCCCTGCCCGCCTTATATAGTCCGGGGAGCAGGGTTACAGATCTGGAAACTAATCCTAGTCAGTTACAATTGCCATATGTGGCCGGATAAGGATTCCTATTCTAACCGACCAGGATCCTGCTTGATCGCCAAATCTGTCTTGATTCCTTGTGCGGGACTCCGATCAGGTTAACTGGGCCGCACGTCATCTTTCGAGTGGACTGAACCCATCGATCCGGGCCAGCCCAAGCTTAACCGTAAGGGTATAGGGGTTAATACCCCCACAGTCTGTAGTCGCCGGCGTAGCGCTGCCGTGTCACCGCGTCCGCCATGGCCGACGACGAGCTAGTGTAAGGCCGTAATCAGTGCTGATAGGGACGTCAATCGATACGCCTAGGCTTGGTGATCATTTTGGTACGTTGGCCGTCGCCGTTGATCTCACCGTCGGTGAGAAATCGCTGGTCAGAGCCGTCGCTGCCGTGGTCAACGTCGGAGGTTGAAGATGACATGTGGGACCCGTTGTCAGTGACTCAGCGTTCAAATGATTTTTCTATTTTCAGATTTGAATGAATAGTGTCTATTTTTGTTAATTTTGTGTAGATTTATTTAGAGCTCCAAAAATTATGAAAATTTTTGTGTGACCTCTCTGTGATGTATAGTATTTAAGAAAAATATGAAGTAATATTTTTCAGTACTTTTTGAATGTGATAAAAATTGCTTAATTTATTAATAAATGGATTTCCATGATTTTTCCAGGCTTATCTACTTATCCAAAAATTATGAAATTTGTTTTGCCACTTAGTTAACATGTAATGAACATGTACTAAAATTTTGAGCTCAATTAGAATAAGTTGATTTATTTCATAATTTTGAATTAAATAATTAATTCATAAAAGTGAATAGTAACCTTTAATGATTTAGGTTTTTGTTTGGACTTTTGGATTGAGTGATGACCTTGGGTCATTAGTGATGATGATCCTTGGCAATTGATGTATGTCTTATGAAAAAAATTTAGTTGTTGACTTGCAACTCTACCGCGAAGGAAAGTTGTATTCAAATTGTTAATTTTGTATCCCTCATCGAGCATCATATTTAGTATTCCGCATCATGTTGAACATGACATTGTTATTACGTGTAGTGAACAAAGGTGAAAACGTGGTAGCTAATCAAGCTATAGAGGAGGTTAATCCGTCTGTTGAGGTCGGATCGAATCCTTGTGTAACGTCGTAGGAGTCGGACTTTTCCGTCAACGAAGGCAAGCCCCGGATGCATACAACCCTACCTTGTGTTTTATAAATGAATTTCGCTTTTGCTTTCCGTTACTGCATTAAGTAATTAGGAGTTAAGTAAAAGCCTAATTGTTGCATTACCACCCTTGTTATTCCATGTTTACCATATTACCAGTTTTAAATTCGTATATGTCTAGTTTTGCTTAGCTATGCGTAGAACGATGAAAGTCAGGTGACTACCTGCCACCTGCAAGTTTTAAACGGAACATTGGTTAACTTTGTTAGCATATGATATGGGAATGTGGAGTAATAAATCTAGACCGGGCGGACTCGGTGTGTGTGAGCCACAAGACATGGAGGTCTTGTGAGCGGGTTCTTTCCGCCTGTGTCGATTAAGGCACGTCCGTTGTTGAATTGTATGAGGTGAGAATTTGTAGTACTAACCACATACTCCGGTAAGCCTGAACTTGGCAATTCTATTACGAGAATGGCTACTCGCGCACTGAGAGTGGAGAGATGGCGGGAATAGCGTGTACCCATGTGGCCATGGGCTGGAATGGTGGAGTACTGTGTTCTCGGGTGGCGCGGACCCGTTCTTATTTTAGAGGATCTGAGGGTAGGTTGGTATATGTAGGTCGGGGATCTACATATGTCGTGTGGTCTGGAATTCCCAGCTGGGTTTATAATCGGTTCCAATCGTCGTTGCTCCTCGGTTAAGGAGACTCAACTCACTGTTCATCATCGTAGAATTAATAACCGGAACTTGAATAAGGCTTGTGAAGGTGCTGGATATAAAGTTTCATGATCTCAGTGCGGATCGTATCAGCTTTGTATATAATTTTTAAGAAGTTTTCTATATAAAGAATGTTGTTAAAAGAGCTTTTATGCAAAAGAACTTTGATCATTGTTAAAGCTATACCTTGAATCCTTGAGCCTGCATTACTGAGTTTATCAGTTAATATTTCGGATAAGTCTTGTTGAGTACTTCTGTACTCAGGGTTCGTTGACCCCTTGTTGCAGGTGAGCCTCATGAGCAGATCTGTTTTGGATCGTGCTGCATGACTATCGTTCGTTCTGACGATGAGAAGTAAATGTGTGATCCTTGGGCAGGATGTTTATTTTGTGTGATATGTCTATATTAATTATGCCACTCCACTACTACTATGGTTTGTAATAATTATCGAACTTAGTTGTAAGGTTTGAAACAACTGGTTTGTAAACTAAGTTATCGTAAGAGTTCCGCTATTTTACTCTGATGTATATATTTGAATAAATGTTGTAATACTGGATGATCCGGCAGTAATAGCACACCTCACAATGATACTGCCGGTTCTTGGCCCACTATTAGTTGTTTATTTAGAATACTGGTTAAAAAGATATTTACTCTACAAATTCGCTCTATATTTCTTTGACCAAATTTGGAGGTAAAAAAAGTGCAATCCTCCACCATACCTCCTATTCTCTCTACGCGTGTCAACCGTCACTCTCCCACGCCTCCACTTGCCTCACCACATCCTCTCTCGCTCTTCGCAGCGCCTCTAGTTCCTCGGCGTCGTAAGCCGGCTGCAGCCTGCAGGGGCCTTCGCCATTCGCGCTGGCCACCACCGTGTCCATCATGAACTGCCTCTCCAGCCCCCGCCTTCCCCGGGTCATGGACTCGACGGTCACCTCCGCGGCGCCGCGCGGCACCGCGGGCCTGTACCGCAGCAGCCTGGCGTACTCTGTCAGGAGGTGGAACATGTAGTCGTAGACGCGGTCCATCGTCAGCTCCTCCTGGATGAACCTGCTCGCGTTCCCTGCCATCTCCTGCGCCTGCCATTGCCAGACGAGAGCGTTTGGTATTGGTTCTGTTCGGAATTCGTAGTAGTATACGGAAGGTGAAGTCGATCGGGGAAGGTACCCTGTCCGTGTGAGCGTTGCCCCAGTCCACGGCGTACTTGATGGACCGGCACATGCCGCGGTCGCCGCGGACGGGCCAGTAGTGACGCAGCGGCGACAGCCCCCGCGAGAAGAAGTCGTGGAACCTCGGCCGCACCATGAGCGCCATCGAGTCGCACGCCAGGATGTACTTCTCGCTCACCGACCACCCCCGCCCCTCGATGTAGATCCTGTACCTGCGCACACGTGCGCAAAGCATACTAAAATGTGGCACGGCATAGCAGGTGCACCAGCTAACTGTGATGTTATGGCGAACAAGCTCATGTGATTCTACCTGTGCGTGCACTGCTTGGACAGGTCCGATCCCCTGAATCCGTGCCGCACCTCCTTTCCCCAGTCCTGAAAGTTGTAGCCTCCCGTGTCAGTGTCACGTCACGTGCCATGCCGTGGCGAGTGTGTTTCCGCGCGCCTGCACACGATTCAGAGAGGATACCTGCGCGTATACCCGCGCGTTCCAGTCACGCTTGCCGGACGCGTTGCACCTGAGGAGGAGCAGGCGTTCGGCGCCCACCATGGGGTTCCCCTTCCAGTACGCGTACGGCGCCCTGTCCGTCCAGTTCACCATGGCGTTCCCTTCGTTGATCTCCCTCCGCAGCGCTTCCCATGGCTTTATGTTAAGCTCAGGCCTTCCAAATTCAAAGAAGAACGGAGCACTTTGTGACTCGAGAGATTACGGAGCATTACGAACATACATGATCATGGCGAAGAACGGCAACGTGCGTATATATTTACCAGCCCCAGAATGACCAGTCAGGGAAGGCGATGTCCAGCGTCGTCTCGCTGCCGCAGTACCGGAACAGCGGCGGCGGCGGAGCCTGGGCCAGCTGGTGGCGGTCGCCAGCGCTGACGACGGGCAGGTCCTCACAGTCGAACATGAGGTCGAGGTCCGGGACGCGGCCGGGGTAGCGGCGGAGCAGCTGCAGGATGCCCCACTGCGTGAACGCGGCCCGCGTCTGGAAGCACCGGCCGTAGCGCGCCACGTACAGGCGGCCCGCGACCACGGTGACGCGGAACTTGGGCGCGAATAGCCGGCGCGCGCCCTCCGCCGCGTCGCGCGTGACCCCCGCGGCGCGCCACGGCCGCAGGTCCTCGTGGATCCACCGGAAGTAGGACGGGCAGTCCGGCGGCGCGGCTGCTTCCGCGGGCGCCGGGGCGGGTGGTGCTGGCGCTGGCACCTCCCGAGGCGGTGGCGCGGAACTGGCCGCCGCGGACGGCGTTTGGTTCGTGCTCCCGCCGACGACGCCGGTGAACCGTGGCGGACCCGGCGCTGGCACCTGCCCCGTTGCGGCGTTGTGTGCTATGGATTGAGTGGCGACAGGAGTGATCGGAGTGACCTGTAACTTAGAATCAGTAAAAAAAAGTTGCATAAGAGAAGAGAAGCAATTCACACATAGCTTGACCCTTTGTTAAAAAAAATCGTTGAACGAAGTAAATGAGTGTGACTATGTGGTGTGCAGGTTGTAGAAACTTGTCGGCAGCTGTGCCACTGTTCCCACGGGTCTGTTGGCTTGAACTTATCGGCCAGTATTTTTCTAAAAAAAAAAACAGCTTCAGTCGATTTCTCAATCGGCTTTAATTCCAGGCGAACAGGAACAAACAAGCATATGGCTGAACAGATTACCCAACTACTACTCGCCATGTGTGTCGAGAGCCAAAGAATCGATCAACAGACAGACATCACAGAAGAGAAAGTGCGCCATGGAAGAAAAAGAAACAGGTAGGGACTGCAGGG
The DNA here is from genome assembly GCF_019320115.1 of Miscanthus floridulus. Classification (NCBI taxonomy): domain Eukaryota; kingdom Viridiplantae; phylum Streptophyta; class Magnoliopsida; order Poales; family Poaceae; genus Miscanthus; species Miscanthus floridulus. The sequence continues at coordinate 60,954,409 of NC_089591.1, read as the reverse complement.
AACCTTACTCTGGCGCTGACAGACATCCAGCAGGCGGAGACGAGAGCTCCGACGACGAGCGCGGCGAAGAAGACGAACACGCCGCTGTAACAAGGCGCTGCTGCGGCCAGGCTCCGAGCGAGCCGGGAGGCCCGGGACGCCTTCGCTGCGGCCGCGGCCTCCATCGTCCCTCAATCAGATGGCATATGGCCGGCGTTCGCCGAGCGAGGACGAGCTGACAACAGACGCATGATCGAGGCGACGAAAACACCACGCCGTGCCTGAATTCAATTTTCTGCTCGGCCGTTCAGTTGTGCCTGGCTTGTTTGGGCGTGTAGGATGGGGAAGGGGAACGCATGGATCATTGATCAACCAAGACCGCGACGCGATGCCGCAGTGCGGTATCGTCGCCCCTGGGTCCCTGATGCTGACCTCCGTGCCTTCTGCTCACTGCAGCGTCGGAATCAGATATATATAGGGCTTGTTTAGTTTACAAAATTTTTTGATAAAATGGTACTGTAGTACTTTCGTTGTTTTTTTATAATTAGTGTTCAATTATAGTCTAATTAGGCTTAAAAGATTCGTCTCGTAAATTTCGTCTAAACTGTATAATTAGTTTTATTTTTTATTTATATTTAATGCTTCATGCATGCGTCTAAACATTCGATGTGACAGGAAATCTTAAAAAAAATTTAACTCAACGGTAGCATGCTGTGCCGCCGGATGGTTGTTTTCGCCTTTGGCCGCGTGCTAGTCTGCTGACCTGAAGGTCGCGTAAAGTGGAGCTTCCACTAACTTCCATTCTCTCCTGCAGATTTGCGTCATCGAACGTCACCGCGATTTTTATCCATGCACGGTAGCAAGAGTATGGCAAAAGGCTATCAAAACTATTCTCGTTTCGCTTCTGGTTAGCTGCGCGGCTGCGGCTGCGGCTGCGCTCTGCAGCTGTTCATGCGCTGCCTTGCTTCTCCGGGTCGTTGTGTACAGCCACCAGACTCAACCAACCTCACCTGACCTTGGATAGGGATTAGGGACGAAGCTAGCCGGGCAGAGAAATCGTGTACTTCCTCTGTTCCGATCACAATGTTATTCTAGATTTAATTTAGGACTTTTTGCAAAAAAAGAAAGATTTAATTTAGGACTGGTAAAATAAAAAATTATAAGGTTTGACTAAATTTGTAGAAAATAATATCAACACTTATGTCTCCAAATAGGTTTACTACAAAAATATGTTCCAATATTAATCTTATGATGATACTTATTTTGTATTGTAAATATTGATACTTTTTATATAGATTCGGTTAAACTTTACACTTTTTGAATCTAAGAAAAAAAATGAGAATATTGTATTTGCAGGACCCAGAGCAAGGTGGTAATGGCAGTTGGCACTTGGCAGGTCTGAGCCGCCGCCATTGACACGTTCACGCGGGAACCTTTTCACATGCTGTTTTAAAATGGACTATCAAATTCTGGGATCCATGAGAAAAATATTCAATATCATACTGCGTTTTTGGCAGTCTATAATTCAGTGTAAACTACATCGGGCCCGTTTGAATCATTGGAATTTAATTTATTCTAATAATTATAATTTAGACATAGATTAATTAAGCTAATATAGTTATATATGAAATATATTTGTATATTTATTGTTAGGCATACGAAGGGACATACTTATATGTTGTATTTTTTTATAGGGAAGTGAGTTGAAGAGTGTGCTATAAGTTGGAGAGTTGAATTATAGCATAGTGATATATAGAATCCATTTTCATCTCACACCCTATAAATTTGAGATAGACTTAGTTATGGAATATCAAATTCCAAGCCAAATAGTCTAATCCATTAAATAGATTTTAATTCTTTCAAAATGAAGGGATCCAAATGGCCCCTAATGGAAATGTAAAACCTTCAAAATTATACTTAAATTTAAAACAACACATGTCCACAGTGCATATGTAGATATACGTTGTCATAAAATTTGAGAACTTATGATCTAAAATTCATGCGAAGATAACAAAATTTCAGGTGTTGTGTCATGGCGCATATGCACATAAAATTTATTATTTCTGGATGATTTTTTATGAAATGATTTTAAGTCTCGAATTTTATGGCCAATATGTGCATAGTTCCGAATTTTTCTAAAGTCGGGAGTATGTTTTGTATGTTTTTTTTTTTTTTTTTTACGAAGTCGTAGTTTGGACGGAATATTTTTTCGGGATTCACCGGACTGACGAAGTGACGATTAGCATGTCTACCCACTCTCTGCCTCTCAGGTGTTGTTTTCATTCCGCCCATGCTGGTCAGTGGTGAACGTATGGGTTGGGCTTGGGCCCACAACGCAAAGCGCGAAAAGAAATAAAAGAGAAACGGTGAGGTGTCTATCTATGCTTTGCGTCGATATGTAGGCAGCACGGTGGATCGGCTCATTGGCTCATTGCAGGGTTGGACGAAAATCAAATAAAGCAGCCTCTATCTTTCTTCCTCCAGGATGGCGCCGCAGGTATGGTTCCAGTTCGTTGCAGAAGTCGTCGAATGCTTCTCTGCCTCAGGCTGCTCCCGGAACCCGGATAATGTTCTAATTAACTCCTGGCCTTCGCCCTGTTCGCTTGGCTTATAAGTCCGTACTTTTTCAGTCAACGAATAAAATTTTTCTTTCACAATAAATCAACCAACAGTACTTTCAGCCATAGTTTTATCAGTCAAGCGAATAGGACACTTCTTCCCATGCCAGCAGAAGGTGGTCTTGAAGATCTCCTCCATGGGCGATGAGAGGGTGAAGCAGAAGGCAATGGAACTGTTGCAGATATCTACGGTACGTTTTGATTTTAGCTAGCTTCCACCGTCACAGTGTCGCCTCACACTATCGCCCTTCTTCAGTTATTCTCTATTCGGATCGTCTAGGAGTGGATCTAGCCGGGTGCTTGATGAATTAAAGACCTAGGATACATTCTAGTGCAGTAATAGAGAGACAGAGAGGAGTGGATGAGGTCTGACAAACCTGACACCGCGGAGGGGAGGGTTCAGAGGCCGCCATCGTGTTCGTTGGTGAAGTCTGCGCACGGGCAGCGACGATCGGTGAAGAGGGCAATGAAGACGTCGTCGTCGATGCAGCAGGCGGCGCGGCTGGTGGCTTCCCGTCACTGGCCGCGCCCCTAACTTAGATCGGGTTTAGGGTTTGTTGGTGGGGAGGTCGGCTCAGGTCAACCTCGTGATAAGAGCCGTCGGCCCCCACCCCTTTTTATAGCGCACGGTGACAGAGGCTCTCCAGCCATGGGGGGCTAGGCGCTCCCGATTAGGGCGCAAATCAAAAGCCCAACTGGACCGTTGGGTCCAGTTAGGTTAGAGATCAATCTAACAATCTTCCCCTTGATCTCTTTTCATCTTTCACTTTCATATCATTTACTTTTATTCATTCCATTACAGACTAGCACATAGAGCATGTCTCATCGTCACGGTCATTGCCGATAGATTTAACAGGTACAACACACTACTCTGTTCTGAAACAGATACTTATCTTTGGGCCTTCTTTTGTCCAGGAATTATAGACTTTCCCTTAAACCCATACCGGCTACATGTTCTCTGAACACGTTGGGTGGTAAGCCTTTTATAAGCGGATCCGCTAGCATTTTTACTGTACTTATATGCTCAAAACTTATGACTTGATCCCGGACTTTATCTTTCACAACATAATACTTTATGTCAATGTGTTTGACAGCACCACTTGATTTATTGTTGTGAGCATACTGTACTGCCGGATTATTATCGCAGTATAACTTTAGTGGTCTATAGATGTCGTCAACCACCTTCAAACCGGACCACCTTCAAACCGGGTATGAACTTCTTTAACCAGTTCACCTACCCCATTGCCTCATAACACGCTACAAACTCGGCATATATTGTGGACGATGTAGTGACGGTTTGCTTTGAGCTTTTTTATGAAATAGCTCCCTCTGCGAGAGTGAATACATATCCAGACGTGGATTTTCTATCATCTTTCGCATAATTAGAATATGAATATCCCACTATACGGAATGAATCAGATCTTCTATACGTCATCATGAGGCATTTCGTTCCTTGCAAATAACGCAAGACTTTCTTTACCAATTTCTAGTGTTCTATTCTAGGATTGTTCTAGAATCTGCCAAGTAACCCGGTAACAAATGCCAAGTCAGGGCGCGTGCATACTTGAGCATATTGCAAGCTTCTAACAGCTGAAGCATATGGAACCACTTTCATTTGATCGATATTATATTGGTTCCTGGGTCATTGAAAATCCCCATATCTGTCGCCCTTGACTATAGGAGCAGGTGAGGAACTATATTTGTGCATACTGAATTTCTTTAAGATCTTTTCTATGTATGCCTTTTGTGACAGTCCTAATACCCCTTTACTTCTATCTTGGTGAATCTCGATCCCTAGAATGAACGAAGCTTCACCAAGATCTTTAATATCAAATTTTAAGGACAAAAACTTTTTTGTCTCCAGTAGTAGACTGACATCACTACTAGCAAGTAAGATATCATTCACATACAGGACAAGGAAGATAAACTTCCCATTCTTAAACTTTGTATAGACACAATTGTCCTCTACATTCTTTTTAAACCTAAAATTCTTTATTGTCTGATCAAACTTCAAGTACCACTGTCTTGAAGCTTGTTTTAATCCGTAAATGGATTTCTTTAGGCGGCATCCCATTCGTTCTTTTCCTTCCATGATAAAACCTTTCGGTTGTGCCATGTAAACATTTTTTTTCAAGTCTTCATTGAGAAATGTCGTCTTTACATCCATCTGATGTAATTCTAAATTATAATGTGCCACTAATGCCATTATGATTCTGAAGGAATCCTTACATGAGACTAGAGAAAATGTCTCATTGTAATCAATCACTTCTCTTTGCGTAAAACCTTTTACCACAAGTCGGGCTTTATATCTCTCTATATTCCTTTGAGAGTCAAGTTTTATTTTATAGACCAATTTACAGCCTACTGTTTTGGCTTCTTTAGGAATTATTTCTAAGTCCCAAACTTTATTGGCATTCATCGATTTCATTTCATCTTCCATGACCTCAAGCCACTTTGATGAATGATCACTTCTCATGGCTTCTTCAAATGAGGTGGGATCATCCTTCATTTGAAATTCCTCAGTGTTGTACACTTCATAATCAGCAGGAATAACTGATTTTCTAACTCTTTGAGACCTTCTAAGGGCCTCCACATTTGGCACATCTGCTGTTGCTCCCCCTCATGTGTGGCAATAGGTTCTATAGTATCCTGAAGAATAGGTTCCTCATCGTCATTCATTGTTGCCACAGGCGGGATAACAATAGGTGTTGGCACCATAGTGTCTTGCACTGTCGGTACAGCGACAGCAGGTAGTGAGAAAAATGGCTCATGAATTATCGGAGTGGGCGCATACACCCGCTTCTCTTCAAGGTTAATTTCTCGAGCTATCATGCTCCCTTTATCATTTCATCCTCTAGGAAGACAGCGTGTCTCATTTCCACAAACTTTGTATGTCTGTCTGGACAGTAGAAACGAAAACCTTTTGACTTTTCTGGATAGCCAATGAAATGACAACTTACTGTTTTGGGATCTAGCTTCCCAATGTTTGGGTTAAATACTTTAGCCTCAGCAGGACTCCTCCCCACACATAAGTGGTTTAGTGAGGGTACTCTTCCTATCCATAACTCATACAGTGTTTTGGACATCGACTTACTTGGTACTCTATTGAGAATATGAATGGCGGTTTTTAACGTCTCTATCCACAGGCTCATCGGTAAGGTGGAGTAACTTATCATATTGCGCACCATATCCATCAGGGTACGATTGCGTCTTTCAGCTACTCCATTCTGCTGAGGTTCGCCCGGTGTAGAATACTGGGCTACTATACCATTCTCCTGTAAGAACCTTGCAAAGGGTCTAGAAACTTAGCCATATGGGATATGCCGACCGTAGTACCCCCCCTACGGTCGTTCTTGACTATCTTAATCTTTAAATTGTGTTGGTTTTCAACTTCTGCCTTAAATATCTTAAATTTATCCAATGCTTCTGTTCTTTCTTTGATTGGATAAATATAGCCCTAACGGGAGTAATCATCTGTGAATGTTATGAACGAATCATAACCATCCACACTCTTTATAGGAAATGGACCACAGATGTCTGTGTGAATAATCTGTAGAATTCCTGCGCTTCGTTTGACATCTTTCTTAATTTTCTTTATATACTTTTCTTTTATGCAATCTCTGCATTATTCTAAATCTAAGAGCTCTAATGAAGGAAGAATCTCATTCTTAACTAGTCTTTCTATTCTTCTCCTTGAAATATGGCATAAACGACAGTGCTATAATTTCGACAACGCATCGTGAGCTCTCTTTCATTTTCTGTTTATATTCGCAGACGAGGATACATTCACATTGTCGCACGCAACATTCTCATTATCGCATACAACATTCACATCATCACATAGTGATAACAAATAAAGCTTATTTTGTAAGATAGCAAGACCAACATATGCATCATTAAATGTTATCTTACATTCCATTTTCAAAATGGCAATCATAACCATCGTTGTCCAAACTTGACACACTAATCAGGTTCCTCTGTAACGAGGGAACATAAAGAACATCTCTAAGTTTGAGTTTGACACCATCAACAAGCTCTAGAGAAAGATCGCCAACAGCTTCAACTTCTGCTCGGACTCCATTTGCGACTTTAACGTGTCTTTCGCTTCTTTGCGTAGTCCTCATCGAACAGAATCCCTGTAAAGAATTAGCAACATGAACAGTTGCACCTGAGTCAATCCATCAAGTAGATTTCGAATATTGTATATATAGGGATTCATTTATGAACGTAATAATGTTCTCACCTTTCTTTGCCATGATCATCTTTAGGTAATCAGGACAATCTTTCTTATAGTGTCCCGTCTTCTTGCAGTAGAGACATTAATCTTTCTCTACTGTGAACTTATTTTGCTGATGCTGATGCAGCATGGGACCCTTTCCCTTTGACTTTGAGGAGAAGTTAGCATTAGTATTATTTTTCTTGTTATCTTTTAGATAATTGATAGTGCCACCATTGACAGCTTTCATTCTCTCCTCCTCTTGCACACACATAGTCATGAGCCTCTCTATGTCCCATTCTCGGGCTGTATGTTATAGTTGACAACAAAAGTGTCAAACTCTTTTGGCAAAAAAGCAAAAATCAGATGGATAAGGAACTCATCCTTGAGAGACAGATCCATTGGTTTTAGCTTAGATGCCAAGTTGCTCATCCTCAGTATGTGCTCTCTAATGCCACCATTATCAGAGTACCTCTCTGTCACTAGCTGCTTTATCAGCTGGGTAGCATATGTCTTTGAAGAGCTAGTGAACTGACTCTTTATTCTTTCAAGGTACTTGGTAACGGTGTCACACTCTGGGATTAAGCCCACAATTGTAGGCTCAATCGTGTTCTTTATCACAGCTAAACACTTCTTGTTGGTAGTGACCCACTTCCTATGCTCAAGGTCATAGGATATTCTTTGGGATGCAAAATCCCTCTCTCTGGTTGCCTAGACAGCATCAGCCTTGTTTGTCTCCCGTACCGGTGCCACAAGCTCTGTGGGACACGGTGTGGTGACTATCTAGTTCACGTCAGCCAAGATGAAGGCTAGGTCGATCTTTTTCTTTCACTCAATGTAGTTATCACCTTTGAGAGTGGGGATTTCTTTAATACAATTCATCAAGTTGTATCCGCCTGAAAACACAATTCATATATATACAGTGAGAACATAAATAATAACAATAACAATTGCATGTCTTAGTTCAACGTTGGTCAAAATTAAAACATACAATTGTTCTCTACACTAATTCTACATCATCGTTGGGCAGAAATAGAATTAATGCATGACAAAACATCATAATATTGCCATTAATTAACGTTGGTTAGAATAATAACAATATTATAATCAATTAAACCATAAACCATATTCATTTTTCAAAATTAAATTCTTCCGTTGGTTTGAATTTAATAATGAAAATAACATCTTTAATTACGTAGCGGAATAAATGAACTCATTTTCTTGAATTTTACCCACAGGGGAATTCTTTTTTTTTGAGCCAATTTCTATTTTTCAATTTCCTGGAAAAAGAAAAATATGAAAAACGGGCTCTTGCTCTTTCTTTCTCGGCCCAAAACGGCCAAAATCAACTCGGCCCACGGCTCTGCGTGGCGCTCGGCCGCACCCAGGCCACAACCTAGGCTTGGGCCGACAAAGCGACTCGGCCATGCGCGCCCGCCTGGGCAGCATCGCTGGCCCGCTTGATCTCGGCCGTCTGCACCGATCCAACGGCCGAGCGGTGAGTTCGGGTGAATAAAAAAACCCGTCAACGCTGGCCTCCTCAGAAACCCTAGCTCACTTTCTCCTCTGCTCTTTCTCTCTTCGCCGCTCTATCTTCTCTCTTCAGTACCGCAGCACCGAGTGACGAGCAGGCGAAGCAGTGGAGCAACGACGCCGTCGCCGGCCCCCTCGCTGGCGTGCGCGCTCCCCAGCGAGAGAGCGCGCCGCTGTCGAGTGGCCTGGCCGCGGTGCCTCTTTGGCCGGAGCCCGGCGAGCAGTGCCCTTGGCTCGGCCCTTTCTTTTCCCCGCGCGCCGACGAGGTAGGTCTCCCTTTCCCCTTCTTCCCCAGTCGGATTTGGATCTGTTTGCTCTTCTTGGTTTTGACCGATTGGGATGGGTTAGGGTTTAACTGCGTTAAGGTTAGGGTTTCGGGATGGCACTGTTTATCTTCCCTAGAGGGGGACTCTACGGTTTTAGAGTTCGACATCTTACATTCTTAAGGCCGAAAACCCTCTTGTCTTTCTTTTACCCAGTTAGGGTTAGGATTCATCCGAACCCTCTTCTTTTCTCAGATCCAAAGGGATCGAAATTATGGTTCAACCAAACCCTTTGTTGGCCGAAACCATCTTCTTCTTCTTAGACCCGCACTGGATCTGATCTACTTTTTCCTTTTCTAATCAGTTTACCCGTTCTAGATCTAAAATCCTAGAAACTAGTGGCTCTGGTACCATTGTTAGACTATTTAGATCGTCTAGGAGTGAATCTAGCCGGGGTGCTTGATGAATCAAAGACCTATGATACATTCTAGTGCAGCAATAGAGAGACAGAGATGAGTGGATGAGGTCTGACGAACTTGACACCGCGGAGGGAGAGGGTTCAGAGGCCGCCATCGGGTTCGTTGGTGAAGTCTGCGCATGGGCAGCGACGGTCGGTGAAGAGGGCAGTGAAGACGTCGTCGTCGATGCAGCAGGCGGCGCGGCTGGTGGCTTTCCGTCACTGGCTACGCCCCTCACTTAGATCGGGTTTAGGGTTTGTCGGTGAGGAGGTCGGCTCAGGTCAACCTCGTGATAAGAGTCGTCGGCCCCCACCTCTTTTTATAGCGTAGGGTGACAGGGTCCCTCCAGCCATGGTGGACTGGGCGCCTCCGATCAGGGCGCAAATCAAAGGCCCAACTGGACCGTTGGGTCCAATTAAATTAGAGATCAATCTAACAGTAACAATCCAAACAAGACTGCAAAAGTCAGTTTTTTATTTAAAAAAACTTCAAACACGAAAAAAACTTCAAACACGTAGCTGTTGTGAAACACGTTGCCATCGGCAAGTGTAACAATCCAAACCAGACTGCAAAAGTCTCAACGTATATTATTCACAAAAAAAGTCTCAACGTATATTACAGGACGGGCCATTAACGATTAATCAGTCCAGAAAACGGTAAAAAAGAAGCCCGAAGGGCCGAGCCCAACTAGCCATCATTCCGTATGAGGCCGGCCCCGGCCCTAAACCATAAGACTGCGCCGCCTCCGAGTCGATCTCAATTCAATCCTCCTTGGAAGGGTCCATGACGTGGCCTAGGAATAAGACCTCGGCCTTCTCGTACTCGACGATCGCGAACATGAACGGGTGGTCAGCCACAAATCTCATCGATGGCGGCGGGGGTCTCTCCGGTGGACTGTATGTCGGGCTCGTAGCGGCGTACATCGCTGCAACCGCTGTGGTGCCTCCTCGTCGACCTCCACGGCGCACGTCTGCCTCACAGCGGACACGTAGAGCCCCTCAGGTGGCATGTTCCACACCGTCCCCGAGCCAGCTCGGCTCGGTCTAGCTCGAGCTGATAGGCTATCGAGCCAGCTCGGCTTAGCTCGTTAATATTATACGTTAGAGGCGTAGCTTAGCTCATGAGCTAAAAAAAAATAGGACACACATATTTATAATTTTTATGCTACATTAATTCCAGAAGGTCACGTCCACTATAGTGCAACCAATTAATAGTCATCAGGTTTATCAAAAGTATCAATCATGAAACATAGTTAGTTCATCCATGATACATGCAGTTCGAGCATACTTATTAGTTACTTGCCACCATAAACTTAGGAAAGTCCACAAATTCAATATCAACATTATCATCTTCTCCCTGAAAAATAATCCATAAATCAATATTTAAGTACCATGATAATTATAAAATCAAAATCTATATGAAACAACTGAAAATAAGGATTACATACCAATAGAATAGGTTGACATTTCTAGATCAACATTATCATCTTTTGATTCAGGGTTATGGACCGGTAGGCCTCAACTCATTTTAGCTCATGAGTAGCTCACGAGCTGAGCTGGCTCGTTAAAATAGTGAGCTAGACTTTCAGCTCATCTTATGAAAAAGTTAAAATGAGCTGAACGGAGCCGAACCAAGTCGGCCACGAGTGGAGCGACTTAGCGAGCTGTGACTATTTTGTCCAGCCCTAGGGTCGGCACCGTCCGCGACCGGCGCGGACAGCCGAGCTGGCAGAGCGCGTTCACCGCGTCGAACGTGAAGGAGAACTCGAACTTGGGTCACGGCCAGGCGCAGCAGGTCGGGAAGCCCGTCGCGCCTGTGCGGCAGGAATATGAGCATGCAGAAGCAGGGCGCCTTTGAGTCCAGCCTGCCGTCAGGCCCAACCATCTTGTAGAAGCACTGGAGGACCTTGTTCTTGCAGGGGCGTCGAAGCTCTCGGCGTACTTCATGCCAGCGTCCGACAGGAACGGCACCCGCACGGGCTCGCCGTCGCGGCGGTAGAAGTTGCCGCGAACGGTATCCGACGGGTCGAACCTCCGTGCCCACGTCGCCTTGAAGTGCATGCCGTTGGCGAGCACGACCTTGGTGTCGCGGTGAACCGCGCCATCGGACAGGAGGTTGCGGATGCCCCCCGCCGTGGCCCGCTCGATGAAAGCGCTCACCTCAGCGGTCGCCGCCGCAGTCTGATTCTTTAAATCGACAGATCTTGCGACGGCGTGGTGAGCAGAGACGGCGGAGGACACGAACTCCGGCGAGAGGAAAAGCGTGCGGTCCACGAAGATGCCGGCGGCAAAGGAGAGCTGTGGCCACGTGCTCACGTTGGTGAGGAGCCTCGCAATGGCCACCATCGAGGTGGCGCGAGTTTTCGGAGCCCAGGAGCGTTAGCAGCTGCCGCAACGTCGGGCCCTGCGTGCCCACGGCGAGCAGCGCGAGCCCAGCCCTGAGGGACATAGGCGAGAAGATGAAATTGGACTGCTCCGTTATCGCCTCCATGCCAGCGTACCAAGCGACTTGCAAGCAACAGTCCATGGCGAGCGGTTATTAGATTAACGTGAAGTTGATTTCGATTGTTAGCAGAGAGAAGCTAATTAGATTACGGTGACGTGATTATTTAAAGGTTCTGTGCTGTTGTGCGTAATGCGGAGCAAATTACTTGTGGAGGTGTTTGTGGAAAAGCAGGGGAAAGAGGACCCATCGGGTTGTATTTATAGACCGAAGCCCTCGCATAGTCGCATCCGCTTCGAATTCGAACTTAAGCCACGCGCCTGATGTCATGGGTTCAATTCAAAGTTTCAAACAGAACACAGTTGCACTCTTCTGAATGCTCAGCGACGCCCTCGGCCCTCCCCTCTAGCTGACCGGAATTGGGGCGTAGCCCCGCGGTTCCTCGACGTGCGCCGGCTTGACTGCGGCGACGACAACGGAGGCGCCGAACAGCACGACGACGAGCGCCGTGAAGTTGACCAGGAACGCCTCGGCGCCGTACTTGTCGAGCCCCCCGCTCTCCAGGAAGGTGAGCTTCTCCAGGAACCCGAGCTCCGCGGTCGCCAGCGCCAGGACGTAGACGAAGAGCCCGAGCAGCGCGTGCCATGGCAGCGCGCTGCGCCTCACGCTCGGCGCCGCGCCGGGGAAGAAGAAGGTCACGAACCCAAACACCCACTGCGAGCAACATCATCGACAGACAATCAGCTAATCCACCTGCAAGAACAAGGGCGAGCTGAAATACGAGCGACGCCGGCGCCTAGTGCGTCACCTGAATGGCGTACAGAGAGATGGTGCCGATCCCGAGCCAGGAGTGCAGGCTGTAGAGGTTGGCGATGCCGCTGTCGTTGTGGTACTTGAACGCGCAGTAGATGCCGAAGGCGCCGAGTACAGTCGCAATGGCGTGGACGATGAGATGCGTCAGCTTGGCTGTGTCGTGGTTCAGTTTTGGAAACACCTTGTAGATCATAATGGCTGCCATCGGGAGAAACCAACGTTAATGCTGAATGCTGATATGCCAGAGATGGAACTAAAAGTGAGTATGATTGTGTATTGCTGTTACCTTCACTGCCGAGGATAATGTAGCCAATCAGCATAAGAACAGGGTGAACCTGCAATAGACACACAAGAAAACCACAAAATTACAGCAACTGACAAGTAACGACATAGGATAAGCTACAGCCTACATTGGTCATCAATCGATGCAGCGGTAGAAAAAAGGTGCAAGTTTTTAAGCTTGGTAACACTGCACAGTAGTGATCCAGGGCAGAGACAGACACTTAATCGAGGTTCTTGTGCAAGACATGACATAATCCAAGCGAAGTTAAGCTACATTTGTAAGTGAATCCATGTAGCAGTAAAAAAAAGCTTAATGCAAAACGCTGCACATTAGTGATCCAAGGCAGAGTCAGACATACAAGGAGACAGAGAAGAAAGTCTTAACCGTGATAACATATGTTTGTTCAAGCTGCATACTTTCTTTGGGTCGTAGAGGCTGGGACCTTTGTTCCGTTATCTAAAAATTTATCCATAGAAGTCTTCAATTCCAATGAGCATTCTCTTGGATCCATTCAAGGGTGAACGTAACATTCTGCATTATTTGCACCGTAGCATCCCCAAACTGCAAGCCATGTTCCGAAGCACGGTAGAACAAACGGGGAATCGTAGCTTTGTTCAAAGTTTAGACGAGTCCCCATGTGGTGTTGCTTTTCTTATGCTCTCAAAGTCTCTGCGCCATTTCCGTCTCAATTCCTATGTGTACGAACATGAGGTGCGGGGCGGGTCATTGGGTCAACGCCAAGAGAGCGTCTAATACTCAATGGCATTTTGTGATTGCTTTCTTGTTGTAGCATCTAGCCATCTACTATGTTCATGAATTGGGCCCAAAGACAAAGAGTACCTACTTTCTTCTACCGCCAGATCAAATCTGTCATACAGTTCCCAAGAAATCAAACGCTCGAAGCTCTCAAAGCTGACGATTTCCATGTAAAATCCCAGATTCTAGGAACAGTGTGTGTGTGTGACGCGCTACCGCTAAGAAGGGAACATACGCTACGGTTGCTACTTGCCAAAGGAAAGGGGGGAACGGAGTCCGGCGCTTACGTTGAAGATGAGGTTCTTGTTCTGCGCCTCGAGCGCGAGGCCGCCGCGGAAGTGGACGCACCACACCAGCACCAGCACGGCCGCCATAGCGGCCAGCGCGTGCGCCGCGTACGTGAACGGCGTCGCCTTCACGCCTAGCCCCATCTCGCTCTGCTTCTCCTCCTCCGATCCGCTTCTGCCCCGGCCGTACGGTGGCAGCTCGTGCTCGCTACGAACAGCTCAGGCTGCTGGAGCCTGTACCTGGAGGAGAGACTAGAGAGCGTGAACTGAGAAGCTTGCGGAGTACGTACGGGCTCCTCGTCGTCGTTTATGAGGGAGAGGGACTGAGGTCTCAGAGGTAGAGAGCGAGAGAGAGGTGTTTCAGCTCTCCCCGCTCCTGTTCCGTGTTGTTTCGCTGTGGTTGGTTGGTGGCTGCTGAAACTAGAAGCTGCTGCTGCTGGTGCTGGCAACGCCGGGAAGGCGTCCTTGTTCGTGGCTGATGGGTGGATCCGGAGAAGTGGAGATGGGGACTTGGCCGTAAGGTTTACCCCCGACCCGTTCTCATCAAACACACCTCCCGTAAGAAACGAATCCTATGGCACATCGGTCAGCAAAGCCGTTTGGGTGCTTTCTTTATTCTGCCGCCCACATTCTTTTTTTTTAATCTCTGATCGCTTGTGCTACTTGATTTGGCTCAACCTTCCACATTTGCCTGAAACGGTATGAAAATGGATAGGACACGGATTATATTTCTGTTCGTATTCGAATTTGAATACGGATAATATTAACTATGTTGGATATGATATTATTGGGTATTGACATCGCAAATATGCGATTTGAGTATTTGGATACGGTATCGAACATTGAATATCTGGACTCGGATACGGACAGATCTAAATCTCTCTAAATAAATTCGGTCTAAAATATTAGTATCGTTTTTATCCCTAGGTGCAGTTAGTCAAACCTGTCTGCACTGTGATTAGCGTCGTGGCATGTGGCATCTAATCTTCCACAGGCTATCTGAGGCCCATGTCAGGAGAGGAAGGAGGAGGGACGACGGGACGACATTTATCCTGTTCGTTTTGCGAAAAAATCATTACGGAAAGCACTATTCACTAATAGAGAGAAAAATATTATTTATTTGTTAAAATAGTACGACATGACACAAACTAACATGGCCATTGTCTGTGGGCTGTGGCTGCGAACGTGGGCAGGGCCCAGCCGTCCGAGAAAGACGCCGATGCAGCCACCACGATCGGGGGCCAGTTCACTGTTAGGATAGGACGCGCACGAGATCCACGAGCTGTCGACCCGTCTTGGCTCTCGATTGGAACGGCAAGTGAATAAAAACCAAGAGTTTTTTTTTTGCGCCTATAAAAACCAAGAGTTGTCGTACGTGAATACTCCGTAGGTCACCTAGACCATAGCCATATGAATTAATTTGATTTTATAGAAATTTCGTAGAAATCATGCACATATAAACAGTGGCGGATCCAGAAACGGACCAAGGGGGGGGGGGGGGGGGCTAAACAACATAGGCCAAAAAAAATTTGCTCGTTGGACACAGTACACTAATAAGCATAGAATTAGATAATTGATTCAAAGTGCTCAAAGTCAAAGATACATAGAATTATGATAATAAGCATAGAAAAGTACCAAATACAAGTCTTCCATCTTCAAGAATTCACACCACTTGAACCGCCACGCTCAATGCTACATAATTTTTAAATGTCAAACACTTCTTCAATAACCAAGATAACAAATACAAAGAAAAGCTCTAAAACAATACGCACCTTGGGACCTTAGGTGGCAAGTTTATCTTACGGTTTCTTAAGCCTTGAAAGCGCTTTAAAATTTTATCATCTTCAATGGATGCAAACAAATCCCGCTCAATATAGCATATCATGCTATTATTCATCCAATCATCATTCATTTTATTCCTCCTGTCGGTCTTGATAATATTCATAGCAGAGAAGGCTCTTTCAACTGTTGCTGTTGCCACGGGCAATATCAATGCAAGCTCAATGAGGCGATACACCAAAGGAAAATATGTATGTCTATCAGTTTTAACCATCTTCTCAGCAAGGCCACCAAGATCAATACAAGAGCAAAATTCTTCATCATGTTTGACTTCATCCATGAAATTTTCAAGCTCAGTTCTTAGCTTTTCACATTCATAATCACTAAAGTCAGCATAATAAATCTTAGCAAGCTCAACTAATTTCTCTATCTCAAAGTTGGCAAACTCATTTGTCGGATCAAGACAAGCAACACATCTCAATAGTTGAGTTGATCTTTCTGGAAATCGATTGTTCAACTCACAAATTATTTGATCAAGGACAACATTGAAAATCCCATGATGAATATGATGGTAGTAGGTCACATATTTGGCTCCACGACATTTTGAACGACCTCTCATTGGTATCATATCTTCCATATTAGGAATGTCTATATTGTGTTTGGCAGCAAATGCTTTTGTCTTCTCTAAAAGATCATCCCAACCATTTTCCCTCATGGCATTTATATTTCTCATCACAGAACCAATCAATCCTATTGCACGAACAATGTTTTGATTTTTCTTTTGCAAACATTGTGATAGGTCTTGAGTTATCCCCAATACTCTAATCATCAGATGCAATATGAACATAAATTGAAATGACTCCATTTTTTCTATCAATCCAGATGCTATAGTTTTTTTTCCCCATCAGTACCATCATCACTAATATTCTCTAACACCTCAAGCACAGGTTCCCACATGAGCATAAGACGTACTAATGTTTTGTGATGTGTACCCCATCGTGTATCACCAGGCCTAGCAAGACTAGTTTCTTGGTTTTTCCCTCTCCCAGGAGATATTTCACCACTATCTAATTGCTGAACAAGAGTATCATGGTGTTTTTGGAGAAGTTGATCTTTTCTCTTGCAAGAAGCACTAACAGTATTGACAACTGAAGTGACATAATTGAAGAAATCATCAGTTGAAGCACAACATCTGGCTACAGCAACTACCACAAGCTGCAATTGATGAGCAAAACAGTGGATGTAAAAAGCAAAAGGGTTTTCATTCAATACCAGCCTTTGTAACCCATGAAACTGCCCTCTCATGTTTGAAGCTCCATCGTATCCCTGTCCTCTAACCTTGGCTATAGATAACCCGTATCTTGCAAGCATAGAAACCAATGCTTCCTTCAGTGAAGATGATGTGGTGTCAGAAACATGTTGTAGGCCAAGGAACCTCTCAATCACACTTCCTTTATCATTGACAAACCTATAAAACAAAAGGAAACATAGTGTTAATTGGAAGCCACAAAACAAAAGAAATGAAATACACGAATAGATGATATATACCTCACAACCACGGCCATTTGTTCCTTAATTGATGCATCACGAGCCTCATCAACAAGCACCGCAAACCAACGATCTCCAATTTCACTCTTAATTAATTCACTTGTCTCCTCTGCACAAGCCCTTACCAAATCTTTTTGAATTGTTGGACAATTCATTTGATTATTCCCTGGAGCATTCTCAGCTATCACAAGTGCAGCCTTAGGATCCTTCTTTCTATACCAATCAAGCATCTCCAAAAAGTTCCCTTTATTTTTAGATGTTTTAGACTCATCATGCCCACGAAATGCCAGAGCTTGCAAAAGAAGAAATCTAGCAATGCCTAACATTATAGTTAAACGAGCTTTATATGCCTCCTCTTCTGCTGCAGTTGTTACTGCCCACACATGTTCTACACTTTGCCTTTGATTTTTGAAATCATTTGCTCGTTTTCTTGCTGCACTATGGTAGCCATCAATTGATTGAGTATGCTTCAGCAAAGAAGCCTTTCCCTTTTTCCAATTTTTGAACCCTACTCTGGTGAATGTCTCATTATCAACAAAATTGCTTGCTGGTGTTGGCTTAAAGAGGTAGCAATAAAAGCAATAGGCTGCATCCTTGGCAGGACTGTACTCTAACCAATCAAATTGAGTAAACCATGATTTAACAAAACCTCTAGTTTGAGTTTTACCCGCTGTTCTTTCATACTCACAATTTGGTTGATATGGACTCATCTGTAAATATGCTCTCCTAGCATCATCCCTAATATCATGGTGGAATTCATCAATTGGCTTTCTAAGACCTGGATCAGCAACTATATCATTCATATCAAGCTCAATGCGGGGTCTTTTTTGCACAACCCGACTCTCTTGAGTAGAAGTAGAAGCATCTTTCTTAGCAAAAAATTTTTCCATTCTACAACTGCAAAGTAAAACCAATCGGATCACTGACTGAAAAAAAATTCTCAACCTGTCAGCCTGTCTACCACAAGCTGCAATCGGATCCTGCGTCAGTCTACCACAACATCTGGCTACGAAGCAGTAGTTGAGCTTATTACCTGAAGCGAGCTGGGAGCCGCCACCCAACTGTGTCGTCCCCGTGAGATGGCTGACGATGAAGCAGACTAGCAGAGGGAGACGACGAGGGCAACCACCACCACTGCGACGCCGACGCCCGTCCTCGCTGGCTACAGGCTGCCGGCTGCACGCTGCTGGCTCCGGCCTCCCGGCGCGGCGGTGCCCGTCCTCGCTGTCGCTGGGCGCTGGGCCGCTGGCCGATGCGCAGAGCAGAGGGGGGCGGGAGGGGGGCGAGGCCGCGAGGGGGCGAGGAGCGAGGGGAGGCGCGACGCGCGAGCAGGCGAGCCGCGATCCCGCGAGGAGGCGCGGCGGGCGGCGGCGGGGCGCGATGCTGCGCCTGCGCGAGGAGAAGCCAGAAGCGGTCTGCTCTGCGCCTCTGCTGGCCGTGAGTTTTGGGCTGGGCTAAAGCCTGTTAAAAAATTTTTGCAGCCCACGGGGGGGGGGGGGGGGGGGGGCTGCAGCCCCCCCAGCCCCCCCCCCGTACGTCCGCCAATGCATATAAATTAGTTTGATTTTATAGAAAAAACACACTACTAGAATTTTTTTTTTCACATTCCAAACATGTCTTTATTGGGTGCGAAGCCTGGATTTAGGGTATGACTCTTTTTACACGGTTGTTCAATTTTTAGTTTTGGCTTCAGTTTCCGGCAATGCTCCCACGCGACGGACGCCCCCCATCCACTGTGCCTGTATCTGTACCGTCCGCACGTGTGCCTTGCAAAATATTAGCCGCCGCAAATCTCTCTCTTCAGACGGACCCCGATCCACCCATGTCTGTACCTGTACCGTCCGCATGTGTGCCTTGGAAAATATCAGTCACCGCTCCTCTCTTGCGTGCCTCCCTGCCTCGGCTTTTCTCTCTTGCTGCCTCCAATGCTACTCCTCCACTCCCTCTCTCTCTCTCTCGCTGCGGTGCGAGCAAGCTCGGCGGCCTCGGCGTGGCCTCAGCACAAGCGGGCCACGATGTGGAGGCCCAAGCGACCCTCAACACGGCGGCGCAATGGTACCGACAACCCCAATCACGGGTGGACCAGCATGACAAGGCCGGCACGAGTGGCTCCCCGGTGGATCTGGCTCTCTCTCCTAGTCGTGCGGGCGCTGCTTCCTTGCTACGTCACGCCGCCAACCCGCCGCCTATAAGCGCCGCCAGGGCGTTGCCTCTGGTGAACTCCACGCACCGACGAGCTTCCATTCTCCCAAGCAGCAAGAAGATGTTGCGCTGCGCTAAAAGTACATGTTGCAAGAGTATGTTTCAAGTGTTTCAGAGGTATGTTGCAAGTGCTTCATACGGATGCTGCAAAAGTAGATCGGGATGTTGCACATATTGCATATGTTGCAAGTGTTTCAGATGAATGTTGCAAAAGTTTATCCAAAATGTTTAATCTATTTTAGATGTATATTGCAAGTGTTTTGATCTAGATGTTGCATATGTTTCACACATATGTTGCAAGAGTATGTTACAAATGTTTCGTCTGTTTTCAGTGTAGTAAGTATTTTCATATTGCAAGTTGCAATTGTTTTATCTGTATGTTGCATATGTTGCACTAGCTATACACGTATGTTGTAATTGTACGTTCCAAATGTTTTAGCTGTTTCAGACGTATGTTGTATGTGTTTTATCTGGATATTACACATGTTGAAGTGGATATACACATATATTACAAGCTTATGTTTCAAATTTTTCACTTGTTTCACATGTATTTTTGCAGCAAATGCTCAATGTTGCAAGTTTTTTCATTAGCAGGCGAGGGAAGCGAGCCGAGGCGGTCCCTGCACGTGGGTGCAGTCCCCACGTCTAGGCGTAGCAGCATGGGCGCACTTCAGCATTCGAGCAGGAGGTGCAGGAGCGCAACAGCATGCAAGCAGCAGCACACGAGCAGTAGGCGTAGATGCGCAGCAGCATGCGAGCAACAACACATGAGCAGCATGCAAAGTGTGTGGCTAGGCACATGGACGCAAGCATCAGAGTCTACCACCCATGTCCATCCTACAATGGCCTAGGCTTCCACTCCACCGATCGAGAGCCCACCTCGGTTCAGTGTACCCCAACTCTTGAAAAACACAACCCTTCCTCCACTCCCGGTCGCCACTCTATTCCCCACACCCTAACCCTATCTACCTTGCGCAGTGAGCTATGGCAGTGGCGCGAGGCAGGGACAGGGCGCGCGACACAGTGGGAGCAGGGCGGGAGGAGCGTGTCGTCGGCGTGAGCAGCCAAGCAAGGAAGGGGCGCGACACAAGTGTGCGGGGTAGAGCGAGCGGGAGGCTAGAGCAGCACGGCACTAGCACGACTTTAGAGAAAGGAGTGGTGATTGGTTGACATCAGCATAGCCGATTTCCGTTAGGCGAAGGCTTGCATCGGCATGCTGCAGGTGGAGGGGCGCAGGGCAGTCCATCCAGAGGGGGGGTGGGGGGTGCCAATTTTTTTTTACAATTTAGCCCTTTTTTTGAAAGTTTCTCATAAATAGACTCTTGGCGAAAAGAATTCAGAAAATGGACCCTTAGCTCGACGCCATTGATCCTGGCGCCGAGATCCTAGGCTCGGTGGATGACATGGCAGGGAGCTCGGCGCCAGTCACTCTAGCGCTGAGCTTGACGCCGTAGATCTTGGCGCCGAGCTCCCTGCCATTTAACCCCGGCCCAACCTTCCTGCTCGAGCGTTCTTCCTCTTCTTTCTCTTCATGTCGGTGTTTTGGACTGGGGGGGTCCTCAACCAACTAGTGAATTTGTTCTGCGTGTTCTCGATTCCAGATGGTGATGCAAAGAGACACAAGGTTTATACTGGTTCGAGCAATTCGAGCCCTACGTCCAGTCTGGGAGATTGATCTTGTATTCCTTGCACCGAAGTGCTTGTAGTAGGGGGTTACAAGCTAGGTGAGAGAGGGAGCCAGTCCCAGGTCTCGGCGAGGAGTGGTGCGGGTTGCTTGAGACGTTGCTCTCAGGCAGCGGGAGAGCGTGCGTGAATTGAGTGAGTGCATTTTTGCGTGAGGACCGGCGTGGTCCCGATCCCTAGAAACGGCCCTGGCTGCTTCCTTTTATAGCCGCAAGGAGGGAGCCAGGAGTACATGAGAGAGCTACATGTGGAGCCTTAGCGAGGAAGGAAAGATCTAGTACTATGGCCTATTCATATAGCAACATAGTGCCGGGAATGGCAATTGGTACTTGATCACTGGTGCGTCATGCCGGCCATGCCCGAGGCTGTTGAAGTCGTAGGGGTCCTCGTTGACGTCTAGTCAGCATGGCCTTCGCTGTAGGTGACATGCCGTGCCTTGTGAATTTTTGACTTGGTGGCGCGCCGAGGCCTGGCAGGTGTTTGTGGCTGACTGCGCAGAGGCCTGGGAGGTGACCTGAGTATGATGCGGGGGCCTTGGTGGTCAGCGTCGTACTCGGTTTAGGTGGAAAAGTGCAGGGCATGTGGCCGTAGGGCATGGTAACCCCTGCACCGTCAGTAAGGGATGGTAAAACGGAGATTTGACCGTTGTCCCATCGTTCCTGTTGCTGTACCCTGCCGGTCGTGGCTGACGTAGTGGGTGCATTCAGGCACATTAAATGGATGGGACAACCTGCTAGAGGGACGGCCTCGGCGAGATGGCCTTGGCGGGGAGAATCAGAAAATCGGCCTCGGCGAGGGGGCCTCAGCGAGAGGGCCTCGACGGGGCGAATCAGAGAATCGGCTGAGGCCTTGTGGTTGTCCTTCGGCTTTGATATTTGTAAGGTCTAAGCAATCTTTTCGGTTCTTGCTTAGGGTACCCCCTTTTATGGTATCCGACAGTAGCCCTCGAGCCTCGGGGGGAGTGCGAGCACTCTCCCTGAGGGTTTGTCGAGACTTGGCTTGGAGCTGCTCCCGTTGAGATTGTGTTTTGTTTTTTGAGGTTCCGGTGGGTGCGCGCGAGCGCACCCGTCGGGTGTAGCCCCCGAGGCTCTGGAGGAGTGGAATCATTCCTCTAGGGGCTTTTTTTGTGTTTTTAGTGAGGAGTTTTTATCATATTTGTCGAGCCCACAAGTGCGAGTTTGGGTCGCAAGGTTTCGGCAAGGTCACAGGGAGAGCCCCCGAGCCTCTGCACGAAGCGAGAGGGCGATCAGGAGTTCCCTTGGCTTTTTGTGCGACCCTCGGACCTCCCTGCCGGTCTCGGACACGATTTACATCGTGGTAGAGGACGATGAGAAGGCCGAGGAGGAGGTGATGAAGCTTGGTGGAGGCGGCTGTGGCCCCTGGCACGTCGCTGGCCTGGCTATTCGAAGAGGAGGTGGCTCCTCCTACGCCGTCCGTCGACGCTGGTGACCCCGTATTCTGACCTGGGCCAAAGGGGTCATGTAATAGATTAGGACGTACATCATTGTACCATAACATTTGTGGCCGTCGAGGCCTTTTCAGTACTTGTGTATATATGCTTTTTAATCATTTTCTATTATGTTTCCCAGCCCTTGCCCTCTGCCCCGTTTCTGAACATATCACTTGCAAAAAACTTCCTCAGAGCCCAAGTTGCCCCTCTGGCGAAAGGTGGTGAGAGAGTTGCCGTAGCCCAGAGGCGTAGGCAGTCTCGTGGCTCGGCTGGCCTTTTGGCCTCAAGGCATACTTTCCGTCCTTAGTTTTTTTACAATTGATTTGTCAGAGTACGTGAGAGAGTTTGGCGTAGGAAATTTTCAAAAAGACGACTAAAAAACGGTGTCCCCCTGTCTCGTTTTTAGACAAGTCCTTTGCAAAAACTTCCTTGGAGCCTAAGCTGCCCCTCGGGTGAAAGGTGGTGAGGGAGTTGCCGTAGCCCAGAGGCGTAGGCTGTCTCGCGGCTCAGCCGGCCTTTTGGCCTCGAGGCAAACTTTTGGTCCTTAGGTTTTTGCAAGTGATTTGTCAGAGTTCGTGACAGAGTTTGGGATTAGGGGGGAGGTTCCCCCTAGCCCCCGAGGGAGGCTCGATTCTATAGAGGCAGAGTCGAGTCTCCCCCCTAGCGTTATCGTAACGCCGAACCTGTATCGATGGGCTCGGGGGGTTCCTCGAAAATTTAGAACAATTAAAGAATGCTTCTTTATTGTATTTCGAGGAAAATTGTATGACGCTTGGGAATTTAAGGGTAGAAGCGACGTATCTGTTCTATGTTCTAAGTGTTGGTGAGGATTTCGCCCTTCTCGTAGGCTAGCTTGTAGGTCCTGGGCTTTAGTACTTGGGTGGGCCACCAACTTCCAAGTCGTCGATGAGGTCACTAGCCTTCCTAGACTTGTCCTCGATGTTGTCCACGCCGGCCTCGATGGTTCGCTCGATGTGCTCGCCAAAGACCTGGGTGGTGCACCACTGGTACATGGCCCCTATATTTCTGAGGTCGAATGGCATAGTCACATAGCAGTACGTGTCGAATGGGGTGATGAAAGAAGTCGGCTCCTCAGGAGGTGGCGGGGCAGAGCTTGATGATGAGGCGTCGCTGCGCGCCACCGGCATCTTTCCCTTGCCCAGGCTCAGGCTAGACAGACCCTTGACCAAGGACCTTGTGCCAACAGCTGTGCATGGGATACCGGTGGAGTGCGGTGCGTCGCCCTGAGCTTGCGTGGTGCTGGGGTGGTCCTGCTCATGCCGTGCCTGGCGAGCATGATGGGAGCGGTGGCCTGGGCGCCGCCCGCGCCTGGGTTATTGGTGCGTGATGTCGTCGTCGGTTGATGGGGCTTTGGGTGGGAGGAGTACCATGTCATACTCGTATCCTAGAGACATGAACTCTAGGCTCCCGAACCAGATCATCGTACTGAAATGAAGTGCTTGTAGTGGTCGTATGGGGTCTGCCATTCAGAACTTGTTGGGATAATTAAGCTTACACGCAGTATTCCCCTACCTGGCGTGCCAACTGTCAATGTTTTGGACTAGGGGGTCCTCGACCAACTAGTGAATTTGTTCTGCGTGTTCCCGATTCTAGATGGTGATGCA
Organism: Miscanthus floridulus; assembly: GCF_019320115.1. Classification (NCBI taxonomy): domain Eukaryota; kingdom Viridiplantae; phylum Streptophyta; class Magnoliopsida; order Poales; family Poaceae; genus Miscanthus; species Miscanthus floridulus. The sequence continues at coordinate 60,930,474 of NC_089591.1, read as the reverse complement.
AAGAGACACAAGGTTTATACTGGTTTGGGCAATTCAAGCCCTACGTCCAGTCTGGGAGATTGATCTTATATTCCTTGCACCGAAGTGCTTGTAGTAGGGGGTTACAAGCTAGGTGAGAGAGGGAGCCAGTCCTAGGTCTCAGCGAGGAGTGGTGCGGGCTGCTTGAGACGTTGCTCTCAGGCAGCGAGAGAGCGTGCGTGAATTGAGTGAGTGCGTTTTCACGTGAGGACCGGCGTGGTCCCGATCCCTAGAAATGGCCCTGGCTGCTTCCTTTTATAGCCGCAAGGAGGGAGCCAGGAGTACATGAGAGAACTACATGTGGAGCCTTAGCGAGGAAGGAAGATCTAGTACTGTGGCCTATTCCTGTAGCAGCACAGTGTCGGGAATGGCAATTGGTACTTGATCACTGGTGCATCATGCCGGCCATGCCCGAGGCTGTTGAAGTCGTAGGGGTCCTCATTGATGTCTAGTCAGCATGGCCTCCGCTGTAGGTGACATGCCGTGCCTTGTGAATTTTTGACTTGGTGGCGCGCTGAGGCCTGGCAGGTGTTTGTGGCTGACTGCGTAGAGGCCTGGGAGGTGACCTGAGTATGATGCGTGGGCCTCAGTGGTCAGCGTCGTACCCAGTTTAGGTGGAAAAGTGCAGGGCATGTGGCCGCAGGGCATGGTAACCCCTGCACCGTCAGTAAGGGATGGTAAAAAGGAGATTTGACCGTTGTCCCATCGCTCCTGTTGCTGTACCCTGCCGGTCGTGGCTGACGTAGTGGGTGCATTCAGGCACATTAAATGGATGGGACAGCCTGCCAGAGGGACGGCCTCGGCGAGAGGGCCTCGGCGAGACAGCCTCGGCGGGGCGAATCGGAAAATCAGCCTTGGCGAGGGGGCCTCGGTAAGAGGGCCTCGGCGGGGCGAATCGGAGAATCGGCTGAGGCCTCGTGGTTGTCCTTCGGCTTTGATATTTGTAAGGTCTAAGCAATCTTTTTGGTTCTTGCTTAGGGTACCCCTTTTATGGTATCCGACACCTCCCTCTCGGGTTTTTCTCTCTCTCCACTTCACGAATCGACATATTGGACCTTGAAAACCTTGATTTGATCCATAGATCTTCGAGAGCATGGTATCCTCTCTCCCCTCCTAGTTTTTTCGCATCGATTTAGTATATATTAGTCGGATTTTTGAACGTAATAATCGTCATCACTTAGGGTTTCATTCTATCCCTCAATATATGTATTATATAACCGTAGGATGATGCCAAGGCATGGAAAAAGCTAGCAAACCTAGGCGCATATAGTCATGTTATTGATTCATTGTTGTCCATCAAATAGGAAACCCTAGGTTTAGGGTTTAATGTTAACTGCTTTCGGTTCTTAGAACGAAATTGGTTGTATTGTGGTTATGGTTCTCATTGACATTTATTTGTGATGTTTTGATTTATGTTTGTTAAATTACATCCAGTTTTGTTAGATGCAAGAAATGTTTCGGGAGGAGTTTTGACGAAAACGGGGTCATCCTCGAGAATTATACCCCAACGCGTCTAGCAAAGATGCCCCCAGTCTTGAATGAGCATGCTGCTATATTATGTGCCAGTGAGTGCTTGAAAGCCTTTTTTCGTTGCCTGATTTTAAATGTAATATAATCACGTTGCTAACTGATTACATTTTATACATGAAGGGATTGGTTGCAGCGAGGAACATGCCTGCAGAGGTGGCTCGTGTAAGGTATGAGGAGAAGAAGTTAGATGAGCATAGATCGCGAGCTGATCGCACCGTTCATTCACCGATTGTGTTGTCTGATGAGGGGGACGAGGATGAGGATGACACTGGCAGACTGAGTGAGCTTATTGCTCTAGCAGAGGCGGGCATGTAGGCACAGGAGGCTGAGGACGACACTAGCAGACTGAGTGAGCTCATCGCTCTAGCAGAGGCAGGCATGCAGGCGAAGGAGGCTGATGACGATACTGGCAGATTGAGCGAGCTCATCGCTCTAGCAGAGGCAGGCTTATAGTGGAGGAGGATGACGATGCGTTCTTCACTTAGGCCGCAGCGGCCGTAGATGAAGCGGATGCCGCTTACTATAGGCGACAGGCAGGTCAGAGCAACGCAGGTGAGCCTAGCCACAACAATAGGGTTATAGTAGAGGACTGGTACTCGGATGATGAGTTGCTTACTTAGTACGTTTCAGACTGAGGATATGGAAATGCATTTGCCCCTATGTCTACTAGTCGACACGTACTTCTAGTATTAATATGTTGTGTAATATGGCATAGTATTGAACTTTTTATTATGTGGTTGTTTTCATTATTTATGGTCTTAATATTCCGCTTAATAATATGGACGTATTGAAGTGTGAACACTTGCTGCAAAAAAAAAAAAAAAACTAACGACGTACGACATTATATAAATCAACACACGAAACACATGAAATGGCATGTGACTACATGTACCGAACCTGGGTACAAAGTTTCCTTCGACTAAACCTAACATGCCTTAGGTAATTAAACCAAACAACAAACACATAGATGTGGTATGTGAAAAAGATAAAGTCATCCTAGTAGTGTGGCCACATAGCAAATTATGCTGCACCTTCTCCATAGTAGCCTCTCGTTGTTGTTGTTGGTGGTGGCGGGGGTGACGGGGGATGCCCCTTCTTATTGTGGTTAGGGCAGGTGCAATATAGATCATTGCAGAGTGCCTCCTGTGAATCGGCACCATTGTTGTTGTTGTCCTATCCGTCGTCCTTGTAACCGCTGCTAACTTCCCTTTCTAGATCGAAGATACGGTCCTATAGGTAGTAGATGTACTCCGCATGCGGATAAATAGGTCGAGGATCGATCCAGCTACTGAACCCACAGTTTTCTTCGGCCAAGGAAGACTACAATAAATATGTCGTATAAATTATATACAAGAGAAACATATTGAAGAAACAAATAGTAATAACAATTACCCATGCTCGCGGGCATTTGAAGAAACGACGACCTCCATCTTTTCCCTTGGTGAACATCTGCACTAGGCAGTCCTCACCATGCATGCATTTTGGCCACTCTTCTTTCCTTTCATCGTATCATCTCAGTGGTGCCTCTTTGGTGAAATCACTTTTGCTCTCAACTGGAAACCTCTCATAAAGAGCTTCCTCAAAGAAATCGGAACCAAGAGGACCCTCCCACCCCTAGGTAGTTCCCTTCCCCTTTCCTCTCCCTCTGGACGACCCTCCAGACATTGGTACTGCAACGAAAGAAAATGCTGAGTGTTCTTCTTCCTTGTTGTGTGTGTGAATGAGAGTGAGTGAGTGGTGGAGGGCGGCAAGGCGGGGCGAGGCCAAGGCGAGGAGAGGGCGTGGCGCGGGAGTAGGAACCGGCGAGGGGACCGGGGCATGGGCGGAGGGGCAATGGCCGTGGCGCCGCGGCGGCGGCGAGGCGTGTGACCTCGGGGCGCGGGCGCGGGCGGTGGCGCGCCGCGGGCGAGGGCAGTGGCCCGGGCGAGGGCGGCTGGTGGAGGCGGCGGCGGCGTGCGTTGGCGCGGGCGCGGACGGCGGCGGCGGCGACGAACCTCGGCTCGGCTCTGCTCGGGCGAGAGAGGGAGAGGAAGAGAGGCGCGGGGCATAGGTAGGCGCCGAGCTTGGCGCCAAGATCTACGGCGCCGAGCTCCCTGCCATGTCATCCACCGAGCCCAGGACCTCGGCGCCAGGGACGCTGGCGCCGAGACGTGTTAGCTCGGCGCCAACATCGATGGCGCCGAACTAAGGGTCCATTTTCTGAATTCTTTCCGCCAGGGGTCTATTTGTGAGAAACTTTCAAAAAAAAGAGCTAAATTGTAAAAAAATCGAGGGGGGGGGGGGGTGGTGCGACGACGACCAAGCATATCGCTGAGCAGGGGGGGCACTGACCGGCGGTGGTGAACAGGGATGCTAGTAGGGTAGGCTGAGGGTGGTGAGCACGGGTGCCAGTAGGCCAACAAGGGCGGCCGACAGCGGCGAGCAGAGGACCAGCCCAACAGATGGACATGCGACACTGGAACAGTTCGGGCGGTTTGATGTAAAATGAAGTAAAAAACGGGCACCAAATTTATTAGTTTTCTACCAAATCAAAATTTTGGTTTAGATCGATTACCCAATCCTAATTTGATTTGAGCATAGGGAGGCCGTTTTAACATTACCAACCATAATCACACATCATGAAATGCACACGCGTGCACGCATATTTATTGAGCTGGCAAGAGGGCAACAACCAAATCCGCGCCTGTTTTTAGACACAAAACAAAGCTAAAAGTCAAAATGAGACCGAAAATTACGGAGAATGTAGAAACAAAACTAACTAGACTAAGTCTCTAATCTCCTCTGACTAATCTAATTCATAGGCAAGGAATAAAAGAGAGGGGAAGATAAAAGAAAGTTAATGCTAAAGTGTAAGTGCATCAAACCTATTAGTGAGTTATGATGAATAGATGACGATGTATATAAAGAACTAATGATGTTTGATGAGAATTTCAGTTATATAATAGTGTGAAAAGTGCAAATGGAAACGTGAGACCCCTCAAGTTCTAATTCAAAGAAAACTATGCAAAATTGATCTAGGTTCTAGACTTCTAAGAATTTTAATCTATTTCGATTATATGATTTTAGTGCACCATTAGATAATTAGGGATGTAAACTAAAACATATATAATTCTATTATAGCAAGCTGGACTCATCTATTTTCTTGTGTTCGCATGATCTTTTTATTGCGTTTGGTACTTTATGTAGTCGTGTATCTATATCTATATGCTACATTTATGGTGATTGAAAATTTATATAACATTAGATCACACTAGCTATAAATTCTGGCTACGCTGTCCAAGAGAGATGAAAACTCATTCAACCTTTTTTTTTTTGATAAAAAAAAACTCATACAACCTTGTTATGGGAATAACCCGGATCCTCATCCTCCTCAAGGCTACCTTGGAGGTTCACCCATACAACCCGATGGGTCCTCTTTCCCCAGCTTTTCCACGAACACCTCTAACTAACTAATCACGTCGCCGTAATCTGACCAGGTTCTCTGCTAATAATCGAAATCACTTCACGGTAACCTAATAGCCGCTCGCCATGGACTATTGCTTGCAAGTCGCTTGGTACCCCGGCATGGAGGCGATAACCAAGCAATCCAATTTTATCTTCTCGCCCATGTCCCATGTCCCTCAGGGCTGGGCTCGCGCTGCTTGCCGTGGGCACGAAGGGCCCGACATTGCGCCAGCTGCTCACGTTCCTGGGCTCCGAAAACACGGGCCACCTCGATGTGGCCATTGCGAGGCTCCTCACCAACGTGAGCACGTGGCCACAGCTCTCCTTCGCCGCCGGCATCTTCGTGGACCGCACGCTTTTCCTCACGCCGGAGTTCGTGTCCTCCGCCGTCTCTGCTCACCACGCCGTCGCAAGATCTGTCCATTTCAAGAATCAGCCTGCGGCAGCGACCGCTGAGGTGAGCGCTTTCATCGAGCAGGCCACGGCGGGGCGCATACGCAACCTCCTGTCCGATGGCGCGGTTCACGGCGACACCAAGGTCGTCCTCGCCAACGGCATGCACTTCAAGGCGACGTGGGCACGGAGGTTCGACCCGTCGGATACCGTTCGCGACAACTTCTACCGCCGCGACGGCGAGCCCGTGCGGGTGCCGTTCCCGTCGGACGCTGGCATGCAGTACGCCGAGAGCTTCGACGCCCCTGGCCTGGGGTTCAAGGTCCTCCAGTGCTTCTACAAGATGGTTGGGCGTGACGGCAGGTTGGACTAAAAGGCGCCCTGCTTCTGCATGCTCATGTTCCTGCCGCACAGGCGCGACGGGCTTCCCGACCTGCTGCGCCTGGTCGTGACTGAGCCGGATTTCGTCATGCGGTGTGCGCCCCGGCGCGAGCAGGTAGTCCGCCCGTGCAAGGTCCCCAAGTTCGAGTTCTCCTTCACGTTCGACGCGGTGAACGCGCTCTGTCAGCTCGGCTGTCCGCGCCGTTCGCGGACGGTGCCGACCTATCGGGGATGGTGTCGAACATGCCACCCGAGGGGCTCTATATGTGTCGGCTGTGAGGCAGACGTGCGCCGTGGAGGTCGACGAGGAAGGCACGACAGCGGTTGCAGCGATGTACGCCGCTACGAGCCCGACTTACAGTCCACCGGAGAGACCCCCGCCGCCACCGATGAGATTTGTGGCTGACCACCCGTTCATGTTCGCGATCGTGGAGTACGAGAAGGCTGAGGTCTTGTTCCTAGGCCATGTCATGGACCCTTCCAAGGAGGATTGAGATTGACTCGGCGGCTGCTAGTATTACTAGTTGGGCTCGGCTCTTCGGGCCTCCTTTTCCCGTCTTTCTGGACTATCAATCGTTAATGGCCCGTCTTGTGATACCTTAGAGACTTTTGCACTCTTCTTTGGATTTTTTTTTAATAAACTTACTCTTCTTTGGATTGTTACCAAACCAGAAGCGTTGCTCCGTTTTCCTCTCAAAAGAAAGCTTTTGACCTTTTGGATTGCTCCCAATTTTTATAAAGAAAAAGTGGCAACAAGCATAACACTGATTAAAAGAACATGTTTAGATCTATTAGCGCTAACACTCCCTTCTTCAGGTATTGTATTACAGTGCATTCAAGCATTAAAAAATTACACCTAACTATAAGAGATTTTAGGAGACAAGATAGTTTTGCATTAAATAGTAGCAAAAATTTGATAGGATTATATTGTCTGCTGTCATTTACTAACTAATCTTCATTAATCACACTAACGAAGTAGCGATTGTGTCACGTTACAAAACGAAGTAAGGGTATATGTGTCTTTTATACTACGTCTTATCTCTTAGTTTGTCCTCAAATAGGTCAGCTAATAGATCTGCTAATACACTATATTACGGGAAGAGCATTAGTGAACAAATAAATAGGTCAGCCGGCCCCGTTCGGCTTGCTGAAACTTGGCTGAAATTGGCTAAAAATACTGTTCTAACTAAAATGTTGTGAGAGAAAAACACTGTTTTGGCTAAAAAAAGAAGTCGAACAAGCCGGATTCAAGGTAAGCCAAACTATATGGCCCGCTATAGTCATCCACTGCATTCCTTTTGATAGTTTGATTAACGTAACTAGCACCGCGTGAGAGAAATCGGGCCTGAACGTGTCCATGCATTCATTTTAGTTAGCCTGTCATATTCCTTAGAGCATCTCTAAGAGTTTTTAGAACCCACTCCCAATCTTAATTTTTTGGGTAAGATCGGAAAAAATGCTCTCCAACAACTCATATCTCAACTCCCAATCTTTCTGTACTTGGGAAAATCGACCTAACCGCACGATAATATACGCACGTGTATCGGTCGGTCAATCTAGAGGTGAAATGACGTGAAGAGAAATTTTGAGGATGGTTCCCAATAAAAATGTACAAGAGAATAAAAGTATAAGAATGGTTGGTGTGATTTGAAAATAATCTATGATTTCTGATGCAAAATTATCTTCTATATTTCAAGAGCGAGATTTTAGAAATTGTTGGAGGAACCCAACAAATATGCTCCTAACTTTTTTAGTCGCTTGAAAAACTCATTGATTTACCGACTGATTTTTAGGAACTTTTGGACATACTCTAAGTAGAGTAACTTCAATAAATAGGGTGTCTGAGTAATTTGCAAAAGGTACTAATTATGTCCTAAATCTTTTAAAATATAAAATATTCTAGGATAGAGGGAGTATGGGTTAGGAGAGCTGCTTTAGTCATTTAGTTAGTGGAGGGTTGTTAATAGGTGCTAATAGTTCATTTGCATCTCGAACCAAATATTCAACCACATATTAGCAAGTAGATCTACATAACTTCCTTGATAATAATTAGCTAGCTAAATACTTCCTCAACTCCAAAATACTTTTGGTCTTGAATTTTTTCAAACAGATTACTGTATATGTTATATGACGTTGGTACCCTTATTTATTAGCCGTGCAGATTTGTTGCTGCATGAAAAGGCCTAGACATTTTTTTGATACCAGCAGCCAAAATACAACACTCAGAAACTGGCCACAGCCTCTCCCAACCACCGCCCTAACCGCCCTCTCCTAGGAAACTTGCTGAATCCCCTTCGTCTCTCATAATCGGCAATCTCGCTGGTGGACACACGAGCGAGACCCGATCCTTTTTCTTCGTAGTTTTAGATTAGGTTTGCAGATCCTTGTTGATCTAGGATTTGATTCTAGTGTCATCGACGAGGTGGTGACAACGATGGTACTTTGGAATAAGGTCTCTCGGTCTCTCCCTACCTCGGTAACGTTTGATCTGGCGTCGATGAAGGACCAATGAGGGTTTAGTCCGTCAGATATGTTGATCTTTTTCAGATCTTGGTATGTGGTGTGCTTATCAGAGGAAGCAGTTGATTTGACTTTTGATGCGGCGATCTTCACCTCTTCTTTTGGTCTATTCTACCACAAGGTTCGAAATCTTCAACACTCTATTTTGATGGAGAAGGATTGTACGCCTGTGTTCCTTGGAGGATTTCTCCAGCCGCTATTCTTTTAGTGGATACTAGATCTCGTTGTCAGCAGTGAGTGGTTTTTGCGGTCTTCAAAGCCATGTTTGGCGAGAGTGTTTGCAGGTAGCCCTTTTCTTTGCTGTCTTTGTAGTGCAATCTTCAAGCTCCGGCAGGCAGTGGACGTCCAAAAGAAGAAGACAACCAATTTGGTTTTTGATGTACGCTTATATATTAGAGGTCGTTTTGTGTCTTTTTATCCATCATATATCAGATGTGAAACACTCTTTTGAGTGTTTTTATAAAAAAACATCAAGTTTTTAGACCAACCGAGTAGTTAGGATGTATTAGGTATTAGCTAGGTAATTATTAATACTAGTGGATCGTAACATGGCCTAAATAGCATGAACCATGAAGAGCTCTAATACATTGCACTAGGGATTTCAGCCAAAAGCCTAAAAAGGATAAGAATATATATGGCGGCAAATATTGTTGGGATGAGAACGAAAGGCAAATGTTCTTTTTTCCTATGATTATCTCTACAAATTTTTTACTATGGTTGAAACAACATTGGATGGCTCACGACGAGCGATCCGACGGCTTGAAAGACAGAGCCACCGTGTCGGTGTATTGGACTGGCGGGTCCTCAACCAACTAGTAAAAACGTACTGCGTGCCCCTAATCCCAGGATGGCGATGCAAAGAGACATAAGGTTTATACTGGTTCGGGCAACGGGTGCCCTACGTCTAGTCTAAGAGATCGATCTTGTATTCCTTGCACCAAAATGCTCAGTAGTAGGGGGTTACAAGCAGGGTGAGAGAGGGAGCTAGTCCCAGGTCTCTGCGTGGAGCGGCATAGATTGCTTGAGATGTTGATCTCAGGCGGCGGAGAAGTGCGCGTGTTATAGAATGTTGAGTGTGTGTTCGTCTACCTCGTGAACCTGTCCGCTTCTCTCGTCCCCCCTTAGAAACGACCCAAATCCCTCCCTTTTATAGTTGAAGGGGGATAGGGGTGATACATGTGTTAGCTAACAGAGGCGGCATGTCCGAGCCCTATAGCCTATTACTATGGCGGCATGGTTGATGGAGTGGTCCTACCCTTGAAGTGCTGGAGCAACGCGCCGGATCACATCCTGAACCTGTGCGACATGGGAGCTCCAGTGATTACTGGACGCAGGGCCTGGCGAGCGACGTGCTGGATGCTGTTCGTTGACTGCGTGAGGAGTCGAGGCCCAACTGGTGCTGAGGCCAAGCTGTCGTGGGGGCTCGGTAGGCACAAATCCTGAGGTTGCCGAGACCCTAAAGTATATTGCCGAGGCTCGGGGGGAGCAGTTGGTCCCATGCGCTGATTCCGAGGCTATGGTGACCCGTACTTGACTCCCCACGCTGCGTTGTTCCTAGGGCAGGGGTTAGGTGGCACAGTGTAGTGCAGGCGCTGATCGTGGGCACAGCACCAGAGCGCAGTGGCCGGTAACCCCTACCCCGTCCTGTCTTGGACGGTATGGCATTGATGTGACTTCCCATCTTGTCGGCTGCTCCGCAGTGTCGAGCCATTGCCCGGCTGATATCACGGGAGTGGTTGGCGCATTAATGGGACGTGACGCTCGGTCGGGGAGACTGGTCAAGGCAGAAGCGACGAGTTGTTGCCGAGCCAGCCTCGAGCGATACGGAGAATCGACATCTCATTTGAGGCTTCACGCGTGGGCCTCGGGCGAGACAGAGAATTAGTTCCCCGTCTGAGGCCTCCCGTGTGAGGCCTCGAGTGAGGCGGAGATTTGGCAGGCCATCGAGACCTCCCGTGCGAGGCCTCGAGCGAGGCGGAGAGCCGGTGGGCTCGGACAAGGCCGGGGGTTAACCAACGGTTTGCCTTTTTGCTTTGTTTTTGATGGGGTCTAAGTGATTCTTTTGGTATACGCTCAGGGTACCCCGTTTTATGGTACCTGACAGTAGCCCCCGAGCCTCAGGGAGAGCGTGAGCGCTCTTCTTGAGGTTTTGATGAGACTTGACTTGCGGTAGCTTCTGATGGGATAGTGTTTCGTACTTCGAGGCCTTGGTGGGTGCGTGCGAGCGCACCCGCCGGGTGTAGCCCCCTGAGGCCCTGGGGGAGTGGATTTATTCCTCCAGGGTCTTTTTCCCACGTTGAGCGAGGGATTTTATCGTATTCGCTGAGCCCACGAGTGCGAGTTCGGGTCGCGGGGTCTTGGCACGGTCGCAGGAAGAGCCCCCGAGCCTCTACACGGAGCGAGAGGGCAATCGGGAGTTCCCCTGACTTTTGTGTGACCCTCGCGCTTCCTTTTCGCTCGAAAGAAGGGGTGGAATATGCCAGGCTACCCTCGGTGGGCGCGAGCGGTGACACTTCCGGTGAGCTGTTATCGGGTAAGTCCGAGTGGAGGCCCATGCCCCATTTGATAGGGGTCGGCTAGTGGTCCGGAGACGCACTCCAAAAGTACCAGAGGGCTTCTCTAGTGGGTGCTAGGGCCATCCATTGGGCCCCGGTGGCTCGATGCCTCCCTACGGTGGGATCCCTTTCGTAGACCTCCCTACCGGTCTCGGACATGACTTAGGATGTCCTGAGCGATCGTTTGCTCGGGCCTTGGCCATGCGCAGGCTCGCCCATAGTCGTCCCTAACTCTGTTGCCCTAGGGTGGCTGTCAAAACCCTTGGGGCCCATCCTTCGAACCCCTAGACCGTAATGGGCTGGACTGCCCTTTATCGCATTTTTCTGAGTCTTCAAGTGCGAGCTTGGGTCGCTTATCCTTGTCTTGGGTGCAGGAGGAGCCCTCGGGCCTCCGCACGGAGCGAGAGGGCAGTCAGGGGTCCCCCTGACTTTTTTGTTCGACCCTCACACATCCTTTTCATTCGGACGGAGGGGTTGTTTGCCGAGCCCCCTCGAGTGCGAGCCTAGGTCGCTAGGTCTCGGCAAAGTTGTAGGAAGAGCCCCCGAGCCTCTGCACTGGAGCGAGAGGGCGATCAGGAGTTCCCCTGGCTTTTTGTATGCCCCTCACATGTGAGGGTTTGTTTGCCGAGCCCCCCTCGGGTGCGAGCCTGGGTCGTAGGGTCTTGGCATATCTATAGGAAGAGCCCCCTAGCCTCTGCACATAGCGAGAGGGCCATCAGGAGTTCCCCTGGTTTTTTGTACGTCCCTCGTGCACTCCTTTTCGCTCGGAAGGAGGGGTTGTTTTGCCGAGCCCCCTCGAGTACGAGCCTGGGTCGCTGGGTCTCGGCAAGATTTGTAGGAAGAGCCTCCGAGCCTCTGCACGGAGCGAGAGGACGATTAGGGGTTCCCCTGGCTTTTTATGCGACCCTCGTGCTTCCTTTTTGCTCGAAAGGAGGGGGGGGAATGTGCCAGGCTACCCTCAGTGGGCGCGAGCGGTGACACGTCTAGTGAGCTGTTTTTGGGTAAGTCCGAGTAGAGGCCCATGCCCCTTTCGATAGGGGTCAGCTAGCGGTCCGGAGACGCACTCCAAAAGTACCAGAGGGCTTCTCTAGTGGGTGCCGGGGCCGTTCGCTAGGCCCTGGTGGCTTGATGCCTCCCTATGGTGGGATCCCATTCGGAGACCTCCCTGCTGGTCTCGGACACGACTTAGGACGTCCCAAGTGTTTCGCTTGCCTGGGCCTCGGCCCCATACGGGCTCGCCCATAGTCGTCCCTGACTCTGTTGTCATGGGGCGGCTATCGAAACCCTCAGGGGCCCAGCCTTTGAACCCCTGGACCGTAACGGGCTCGGCGCCCAGTTCCTTCGTCTGAAAGGAATAGGGTGGGGGGATATCTCCCCCATTGGCTTGACAGCAGGCAGGCACGCCTTTTGAGGCGATTTTCTCAGGGAGGCGGAACGGCGCCTGCCGCTGTAGCGGTAGGACGTGACGTTGTGTTAGCGGGTGGAACATAACTGTTCACGCGATTAATGAGGAAAAGGTGGGCACGTGGGCGGTAAAATCGGATCTAGATTAACTGTGCCAGAACTGAGGGAAACTTCCCCAATTTCGTCGCCCGTCTGTTTTTGCCTTCTTCCTGCATAAATATGCAACACGCCTCACCCCTCCCCTCTTTACCTTGCCTGCATTAGCCTTTGCCGCCCTTGACCCATCGCTAGAGCAGAGAGCACCAGGAAGAAGAAGGGAGACGGGTGAGGCAGAGAGAGAGGGAGAGAGATTCACTACCGTAGTCGAATTCTCCACCGCACTCATGGCCGACAACGTTGTTGTCATCGAGGCAGGACCCTTGGGGTCTATCTGATGTATCCACAAGAGACGCTCTAGTCGCTTGTCGACGATGGTCTTCTCCGTTCGGTTACCGACTCCAACAGGCTGGAGTGGATTGCTCCGTTGGGCGAGCCAGAGCTAAGGCCCCATGATGGCTATGTCGTGAGCTTCAGTGTCTTTTCACGAGCGCGGCCTCGGCCTTCCGGCGGACCGGTTCATGCGAGCGCTCCCGCACTACTACGACGTGGAGCTCCACAACTTCAACCCCAATTCCATCACGCAGGCGGCCATCTTCATCACCGTCTGCGAAGGGTATCTGGGGATTGCTCCCCATTGGGAGCTATGGCTCCACCTCTTTCGGGCGGGGCATACCACCAAGCCAATGGGTACATCGGGCACGAGGAAGGCGGTGAGGGCCGGCAGCTGCACTCTCCAAGTGCGCTAGGACCATCAGCACCTTTACATCCCTGGCCCAGCTCGCATCAACCAATCGCCGTTGGTACACCAGTTGGTTCTACCTTCGCAACGACGATGGTGGACTCCCCCCTACACCGGGCGGATCGTGGAGAGCTGTCCTGGAGAAGTGGAAGTATGGCAGTCTTGAGGGATGATCAGCCCAAGCTGCAGCCGCTCCTAGAGGGGCTAGAGAGGCTGCGGGGCCACGGCCTTACTTGCGGCTATGGTCATGGCCGCCTTCCACCGCCGGAGGGTGCTACCGCTAATGGCTCGGCGGCGGCGCTTGTTTGAGATGAGGCTGGATGAGCCTGATCGAGGGCATCCGGATGTCTGCCTCCGTCCCTCTCCGATGAGGAAATTCTTTGTTGGGTGAGGGAGATGGTGGAGGCGAAGCTGAGGAGCGGTGGCCTGACCCCCTTCGCGATGCGCCCATCACGTGGGGGTTCCCCTCGCTGGTAAGTCACTGCACTGATGAGGACATCGCCACTGCTGGATACACCGACGCCATGGTCTTCTCCAAGTTGCAATTCGTTCCCAACTCAGCTGCCACGTTGCCCTCGGATTCAGCAGACACGTCATCACTGTTTCAGGTCATAACTCTCTCATACGACATCGAAACGGGCCTGTTCTTGGATGCGTTGGAAAGGGGACGACTGACGCCGTCGTTTTGGATCTAGTCCCAGCTCCTAGAAGGTTCGTGGATCATTCTGTGTGACCATGGCAAGGTGCTACGTCACCTATCTGGGCCAACTTAGGCCATGTATCAGTGTCGGGCCAGTAAGCCCAAGTTGTGGGCGTCCAACCCCTAGCCGTCCCCAACCCTAGGTCGAGTCTTAGACTATAAACACAGCCACCGCCGCTTGCTACACAATTGGGTTTTGTTTAGAGTTTAGTTTTCCATCGAGAAACTGAATCGTTCATTATAACTGTGGTGACAAATCCTTTTACAGTGATCCAGGGCCCCCCGTTCTTGATCTCCTCCACTGTGTCGATTAGTCCTTTGGCAACCGAGTTCTTGAATCCTCTATTGATATCCGCGTCATTCATATTTGCAATTTCAGATTGCGTGTTTTACCTTCTTGCTTGTGCTCTTTCGATTCGCTTGCAGGAAAAGCCTTCTTAGGCGAGGTCAATCAAGTTATGCTTGGTTGATAACCAACGGAGCAGTGGTGTAACTGGTTGCAGGGTTCGAATCGTGTCTGATTTGAAGCCGGATCGCCAACGTCGAGATCTCCACAAATCGAACTTACCGGCTACCTCTTGAAAGATCGGGCCTGTACTCATCAATTGGTATCAGAGCTTTCAGGTTTACCGCGAGGTATAATCTCGTTTGCCTTAGATTCATATTTGTTCATTACCTAGAGTCCACAAAAAGCCCGAAAAATATTTCAATTTCCGCTGTCCTATCGCCCTTTGTGCCTTTGCAATTTCGTTTCAGATTCGTGTTGTTGAGTTTGTGTCCTGTGGTCGAGTCTTGTTGCTGGTTTAGGATTGTGTTCGTGGTCATAGTTCAATCGCCCATTGCTATGATTTTGTTTTTCGCCGCTATCCCATCCACCATTCCCAAACAATAAGTCGAAGCCACCACATTACTCGACTTGCCCCGCTAGCCGCCTTGTGTAACTTCTCGCCGCCGTGCAAACCCTAGATAGGTTGCCAGCCACTCTTATTTTGCCTGCATCGTAGCCCTCCTTACATCATCAGGCAAATACCTACTGCTGTGATCAGGTGTTAGAGTTTAGGGACGCTTTGCCCTAACTGCCGCCGCCGTGTTGTGCCTCCCGGAAAACATACCTTGAGATACCTTCGGTAAAACAAGCATAACTTTTCGCTCGTTTATCAGAAAAATCTAAATTTTTTCAGCAGCTTCTTGACACCATTTGGACCCGACCCAAACTTGGCTACGCCCTATTTGGTTTCCTCAGAATTGCCAAAAAATTTTGGGAAAATATAGAAAAAAAATTGTCAAAGTTTTTGCACGCTTTTCCGAGAACGTGCTGAATTTCTGTAGACCACATCGCACCTCAGTTGTAGGTGCCAATTTTTGTGGTTGCACCTTTTGTGATCCTTGTTCAGAGAAAAGTATAAAAAAAATAGTGAAAAAAAGTTTGTTTCCTACTAGTGCCTTTTGGAAAAATCCGGGAAAAATTCAGGAAAAAGGAGAAATCTGGGCTATTTGCTTGTTCTGTGAGTTCTTTCGATCGTCCTTTGTTTTCACCTTGTTGCGCTACATCTCGACACGTCTTAGCCAGCACCTATGATTTGTACTTTGGATCCGGATTGAACAATCATTACTCTGCACTCGTTAATTGCTAATCCTTGCTGTCATATTGTGTGCCTACCCATAGCTCCACATATTCTTCTATCAGCACAGGTTCATCTTGCAACTGTTACCCACGCTCAACAACAGATTGCTTCGCCACTTTGGTTTTGCTCCTATTTGGCGTTGGTAAGAATACAGGCAAGATGGTGGTAAGCCGCTTGTGATTTTGCATTCCACTTTCACCACCATCACCACCACTTGTTTCCTTTTAGTTGATAGGGATAATACTTTGGTGTTGTCTTTTTCTATCTTCTAACCATGGCAGGAACTCCGACGGACTTCAATGAGTGCGTGTCCAAGGGCAAGCTTGCAACGTTCATGACTGAACAACGCAATCTTATGACTGAGCTGACACGCAACGTGAACAATCTGGTCACCCGCATTGAACAGCTTGAGCAACGCCCTCCACCTTATCGTGCTGATGATGAAGATGCGGATGCTTTTGGTGATGAAGATGCGTATGCTGACGGTGGTGTCCATCGCCGCCTCAACTTCAATCATCGCGGTATGGCAGGTAATAATCATGGTAATAATGATCCTTTTGCTAAAATTAAATTTAGTCTACCACCTTTTGCTGGTAATGTTGATCCAGAGGCATATTTAGATTGGGAGCTTGCTGTTCAACAAAAATTTGATTCTCATAATGTTCCTGCTGAGCATAGAGTTAGACTTGCTACTAGTGAGTTTACTAATTTTGCTTTGTTCTGGTGGAGTGATCTTTGCAATGCCAATAATGCTGCTGCTGTGCCACAAACTTGGAATGTTTTAAAGCAACGTATGACATCTCATTTTGTTCCTCCTTATTACCAACGTGATTTACATTTGAAACTACAAACTTTAAAACAAGGTGATAAAGGGGTAGAAGCATACTATCAAGAATTGCTTATTGGTTTAGCACATTGTGGTATAAATGAAGATGATCATGATGCTAGTGCTAGATTTTTTGGTGGTTTAAACCATGATATACAGAACATACTTGATTACAAAGAATGGCGCAATTTTTTCCAATTGTATCATCTTGCTATTAAGGACAGAACGAGAAGTACAGGGACGCAAACAACACCAGCTTTTCAGGTCTAACAATGGGAGGAATTTTTAGCAGCGTTCCGAGCCAGAGACGCCCAAGCTTCCTAGTTGCACCACAGCCGTCTACACCTCCATTTTCTTCTGGGGTAAGTAAATTGTCTAATGTGCAGTTTCCACAGCTGAAGAAAGGTGGCACTCCTAGGTGCTTTTACTAGCTCCTCCTCGTCTAGCTCTAAAATCATTTGCCACCGATGCAAAGGCATGGGACATGTCATGAAGGAATGCCCCAGTCGTCGTGCTTTCATTGCTACTGAGGATGGATATGTAAGTGCTAGTGATGTTGAAGATGATTTAGCCCTTGCTGCTAACATTGATGCAGATCCCACCGAGAGCGATCAAGACAAGGAGGCCATCACCATTGACTCCGTGGCTGCTGCCGCGGACTACCCTAGCCTTCTTGTGCAGCGTGTGTTGAGTACACGTGTGGGTCATGAAGAAGAGATGAAGATCCAACGCCACAATTTGTTCCACATATATCTCATTGTGCAGGGTTGTCGTGTTCTCACTATCATTGATAGCGGGAGTTGCAACAACTTGGTGAGTTTAGATTTGGTTGACAAGCTTGGCTTGACCGCACTGACAACATTCGTATCCATATAAACTTCAATGGTTCAATAATAGTGGTAAGACTAAGGTAACTAAATCAGCACGCATTAGCTTTTTCATAGGCTCTTATCATGATACTACTGATTTTGATGTTGTCCCTATGCAAGCTTGTTCCATTTTGTTAGGTCGCCCATGGGAATTTGATAATGATGCTTTACACCATGATAGAACTAATACATACACTATCATACATAAGGACAAGAAAATTACATTGCTGCCTTTGTCTCCTATGGATATTATTAAACATGCTAATGAGATCAAAAATAAACCTCCAACAGACATTGCTAAAAATAATGAGATTAAGTTAAAAGGAGGTGCTTTTCTTGCTACAACTCCTGCTACTGCTGAGTTATGTGATAATCCTGATGCACCATGTTATACTATGTTTTGTCAACCTTTTATGTCTGGTGCATTGCCTGCTGTCACTAACCTTTTGCAGGAGTTCGCTGATGATGGGATGGAGTCGAGGACGACTCCAATTCTACAAGGAGGGGATGATGAGGACATCGCCAAGATGGAGTCGAGGACGACTCCAATTCGAGAAGGGGAGGATGATGAGGACATCGCCACGCTGGACACACCGACGCCATGGTCTTCCCCAAGTTGCAATTCGTTCCCAACTCAGCTGCCACGTCGCCCTTGGATTCAGCAGACACATTCGTCACTATTTCAGTCATAACTCTCTCATACGACATCGAAATGGGCTGTTCTTGGATGCGTTGGAAAGGGGACTGACGACGCCGTCGTTTTGGATCTGGTTCCAGCTCCAGAAGGTTTGTGGATCATTCTGTGTGACCACAGCAAGGTGCTGCATCACCTATTTGGGCCAACTTGGCCATGTATCGTGTCGGGCCGTAAGCCCAAGTTGTGGGCACCTAACCCCTGGCCGTCCCCAACCCTAGGTCGAGTCTTAGACTATAAACACAGCCGCTGCCAGCTGCTACACAATTGGGTTTTGTTTAGAGTTTAGTTTTCCATCGAGAAACTGAATCGTTCATTGTAACTGTGGTGACAAATCCTTTTACAGTGATCTAGGGCTCCCGTTCTTGATCTCCTCCACTGTGTCGAATTAGTCCTTTGGAACCGAGTTCTTGTAATCCTCTATTGATATCCGTGTCATTCATATTTGCAATTTCAGATTGTGTGTTTTACCTTCTTGCTTGTGCTCTTCGATTCGCTTGCAGGAAAAGCCTTCTTGGCGAGGTCAATCAAGTTGTGCTTGGTTGATAACCAATGGAGCAGTGGTGTAATGGTTGCAGGGTTCGAATCATGTCTGATTTGAAGCCGGATTGCCAACATCAAGATCTCCACAAATCGAACTTACCGGCTACCTCTCGGAAGATCGGGCCTGTACTCATCACGTGCTGTTGTAGCCCCTGAGGCCTCCCTGTCTCTCACCATTTCTTGTTCTCTTATCCGTGTTCACCATTCCTGTAGGGGATGAGGGACGTGTGAGACTCCCTACCGCCCGTTCCCGAGGACGTGCGGCGACAGGTGGCCAACCGGGCGCACACCGAGGTGAAGAAGAGGCGGAAGGATGCTGAGGTGGCAAAGCGCATGAGGAAGATCCTTACGCGCGAGGAACTGGAGAAGCGCCACCGGCAGCAGAGGCAGGATGGTCTCCTGGTGGAGGTGTCCCCATCGCCTTCACTATCGGAGGACTCTTCGGACGGAGATGACAAGAGCGAGAGGGGGCAAGGTCCCCTAGACCATCTCCCCAATGTTGGGGAGACGGCGCCTGGGGCATCGGCGAGCGGCCCAGTGCTCCTAGGAGGAGGAGGAGGAGACGCCTCGGGGCTAGCGATCGCTCGCCCCGGGACCATGGCTGACACACCCGAGGCATGGGCATTGGGAAAGCGCGCCGTCAGCCCAGTGGGCTCGACAATAGCGGTGGAGGAGGTGGCAGTGGGGGCGATGCAACTGCCCCCACAGAGGACCATGGGGGCGCTGGGGTCCATCGAGGACCGGCCGGCACCGGCGGATATAGAGGTCGTGCCTCTACCACCGCCACCACCTTCATAGAGGAGGGTCGCCGTGCCGAAGCGGCTGCAGCCCCGCTCGAGGTAAGCGTATTTTCGGTAGAGTTGTAGCATTTTCTATTTGTTCTTCGGTCTCATGCTGACCCCGTAAGTATTTTGTCTTTAGCCAGAAGCGACCTGCGGAGGTGCCCACCTTGGCGCCCCTTACGGTGCTCAAGGTGAGCCCTAGCTCCACCGCCCACTAGGTGGCAGAGGCGCAAGCCACCCTACAACATGGCGTGGCGTCGGCGAGGGCCGACCCGAAGGAGCCGATCGCCCAAGGAGGGGCTACTAAGGCAACCCCGACACAGATGGGGGAGGGAGCGCCTCCGCCCCATGAGGCCAAGGCTCATGAGTCAGGTGGGGCCAAGGCGCCCTCAGTCATTGAGGTTGCCAAGGTTGAGGCCCCCCGGGCCTCTGAGGCCGAGGCGATGGAGGTCGGGGCACCCAGGACCACCGAGGCCGCAGTGGCGGGGGCCGAAGCCCCTAGGACCACCGAGGCCATGATGGCAGAGGCCGGAGCCCCTAGGACCACCAAGGCCAACGTGATCATGGTGAAGCCGTTGGCCTAGGAAGAGGAGATGAAGGCGGTGGAGGCCTCGGTGGCGCCCCTGGTCCAAGGCCTGCTGCTGCTATGGGAGAGCGCCCGGGAGGCGGAGGTCTATCCGATCTCCTCTGATGATACTTCCCGAGCGCAGGAGGTGGCCGATGCTGAGGTGGCCGGCACCGTGGAACAGCCGACTCTGACCTAGGGCGAGGGAAGCTCGACCCTCGTGCAGGTACGACCCAAGCCCCATGGGTGGGATCACCCACGTGTCCTATGGCAGGGCCGGGATGACCCTAAGGGGGAGCCTCTGTTCGCCCTTGAGGATGTGGCCAAGGATGGGCGCTGGGACACCTTTGAGCAATACCGCCAGTTGGCGGAGCGGTCACTGCGG
Source organism: Miscanthus floridulus (assembly GCF_019320115.1). Classification (NCBI taxonomy): domain Eukaryota; kingdom Viridiplantae; phylum Streptophyta; class Magnoliopsida; order Poales; family Poaceae; genus Miscanthus; species Miscanthus floridulus. The sequence goes on along the minus strand of NC_089591.1, from coordinate 60,910,402 downwards.
ACGGCGCTGTCCGTGGTGGCCGACGATCTACCTAGGGTTGCCCAGGTTCGCGCCTTCCTTTTCATGTGGTGTCATCTTTTTCTAAGTTTTCTTGCAATGCATGACTGCTATTCTGCTTATCCAGGAGCTTGAGACCCAGTCCCTTGAGAAGTCAGTCTTTCTCCAGTGGGAGAGGGACATCTGGGACCAGCTCTAGTTGCAGAAGGGCCTGCTTGCTGGCGCCAACGAGCTTCTATCTATGTGGAGCGCAGAGGTGGAGGACCTTCACCTTTGTTGTGCCGATGCAAAGGCCGAGGCGGCCATGGCTTCAGGAGCAGGTCACCCATTTGGTGGCACGGGTCAAGGAGTTGGAGGAGGAGCTAGCTCGGGTGGCTGGCGATCGGGACACCTTTAGGTCCTGGGCTAGAGAAGCCATGGCCTCTATCAAGGCCCTTGCTAGACAGCTAGGGATAGAGCAGGGTGCACACCAGCTGACGAAAGGTGCCTTGGATGAGGCCCTTAAGGCGGCTGAGGCTTCTCGGACCGAGGCTGTGGTCTGGAGGGGAAAGGCCGATGGTGAGTCTTATTCCCCTTGTTTTATTTGTTCTTCTTGTGTTTGGCCCTTAACTCCTTGGTGTGATATAGAGCTAGAGGGAGAGGCTTCCAGGGCGGCTGAGGCCTCCTGGGTCGAGGTCCAACTGCCTGAAGGAGAAGGCCAAGGCATCTCGGGTCGAGGCCTAGCGCTGGAGAGAGAAAGCCGAGGCCTCTCGGGTCGAGGCCCAAAGCTGGGAGGATAAGGCTAAGGGTGAGTCCCATAGGCTTCCATCCCTATTTGGCTTGTTTTCCTTTGTGCTCAACCCCATTCCATTTCCCTTGGCATAGACTTGGAGACGGAGGTCACTCGGGCAGCCGAGGCCTCTGTCGTTGTGCAGGCGGTGCTCGAGACCGACATCGGGGAGCACGACGCGCTGAAGAGTGCCGCCTGTACCACCTGTGAGGCCTTGGAGGTCAAGGGGGTCTAGTCAGGAAGCTCCCTCAGGAGCCGCCTAATTGCGTTGAGCAGCCAAGTGTGCGAGCAACATCAAGGGGCGCTGCACATGGGTGTTAAGCGTGCCCTAGCCGTCATCGCCTCGCATTACATTAGCGTCGACCTCAAGGCTATCAGCGATGGCTATGTCATGCCTGATGATGACAGGGAGTCTGACGAGGAGGTAGTGAAGCTGATGGAGGTGGTGGAGGACCCTGGCACGGCGTTGGCCAAGCTGTTCGAAGAGGAGGTGGTCCCTCCTATGCCGTCTGCCGATGCTGGAGATCCCTAAGGCTTGACCTAGGCCCAAGAGGCTATGTAATTTGATTAGGGATCATGTTACCCTACCATAACGCTGGTGGCCATTGAGGCCTTTTTAAAGTAATCGTGCGTCTATGCTTCTTTAATCGTTTTTCATTATGTTTTCGAGCCTCTGCCCTCTGTCTCGTTTCTGAACAAGTCTCTTACAAAAAACTTCCTCAGAGCGCAAGCTGCCCCTTGGGCAAAAGGTGGTGAGGGAGTGCCATAGCTCGGAGGCGTAGGCTGTCTCGCGACTCAGCCGGCCTTCTGGCCTTGAGACAGTCTTTTGGTCCTTAGGTTTTTTCATAATCGACTTGTCAGAGCACGCTAGAGAGGTTGGCGTAGGATTTTTTCGAAAAACAACTAAAAAATGGTGCATAGGACTTAGGGGGGGAGTCCCCCCCTTCTAGCCCCCGAGGGAGGCTCGGTTCTGTAGAGGCAGAGCTGAGTCTCCCTTATGGTGTTATCATAATGCCGAGGCCTGTGATGGGCTTGGCGGGTTTCTCGAAAAATTAGAATAACTAAAGAACGCTTCTTAATTGTATTCTGAGAAACAATGTATACAATGCTTAGAAATTCTAAGGGTAAAAGCAATGTAGCTGTTCTATGTTCCAAGCATTGGTGAGGATTTTGCCCTTCTCATTGGCTAGCTTGTAGGTCCCGGGCTTCAGCACTTGGGCGACAATGTATGGTCCTTCCCATGGTGGGTCAGCTTGTGGCGACCCTTGTTGCTCTACCTCAGCCTCAACACAAGGTCGCCTACCTTCAGGTCTCAGCTTCGAATGCGCCGGGCCTGATAGTGTCGTAGGGCTTGCTGGTACTTGGCCGAATGTAGCAGCGCAATGTCTTGGGCTTCCTCTTAGTTGGTCAAGGGCGTCCTCGCGGGTGGTGCAGTTGCTTTGCTCGTTGTAGGCCTATAGCCTTGGGGAACCATATTCCAAGTCAGTGGAGAGGATAGCCTCGGCTCCATAGACTAGGAAGAAAGGTGTGAACCCCGTGGCTCAGCTTGGAGTGTTCCTCAGGCTCTAGATGACCGACGGGAGTTTGGTGAGCCATTTCTTGCCAAACTTCTTCAACCGGTTGTAAATTCTTGGCTTGAGGCCTTGTAGGGTCATGCCGTTGGCACGTTCTACTTGGTTGTTTGTCCTTGGGTGTCCTACGGCCGACCAGGCCACATGGATGTGGTGGTCGTCGCAGAATGTCAGGAATTTTTGGCCAGTGAACTGTGTCCCGTTGTCGGTGATGATGGTGTTCGGAACCCTGAACCTGTGGATGATGTCCGTGAAGAATAGCACCGCTTGCTCGGATTTGATTTGATTGATCGGCCGAGCCTCGATCCATTTGGAGAACTTATCGATTGCTACCAGCAGATGGGTGTAGCCCCGGGGCCTTTTGCAGAGGCTCGACCATGTCAAGTCCCCACATGGCATATGGCCATGTAATGGGGATGGTTTGGAGGGCCTGGGCTGGGAGGTGCATCTGCTGCGCGTAGTACTAGCATCTCTCATAGGAGCATACTAACTTGGTGGTGTCTGCAACCACCGTCGGCCAGTAGAACCCTTGGCGGAAGGTGTTGCCGATGAGCATCCAAGGCGCCGCATGGTGCCCATAGGCCCCCGCATGCAAGTCCCAAAGTAGGGCATAGCCTACCTCGGTGGTGATGCATCGTTGGAGGACGCTAGATGGACTTCGCCTGTACAACTCGCCATTGCAGAGGATGTAAGTCTTGACTCATCGCGCAAGCCATCTGGCCTCGGTCTTGTCTATAGGGAGCATTCCTCGGACGAGGCAATCAAGGAATGGGACCCGCCAGTCCATGCCCTAATTGGCCTTGGGAGGCTCTACGTCTACTTCCATAACCTCAGGCTTGGCCGAAGGGGTCTCGGTGATGGAGGGGGCCTCGAGCCCTGTGGTGAGCTCGATCGGTGGGCCCTCTCCTGCTGCCGAGACATGGTCGATGGAAGGCTTGTGGAGGTCTCTTGCAAAGATGTTCGGGGGGACCGGAGCCCGTGCCGACGCCATCTTTGCCAGTTTGTCCGTGGCCTTGTTGAATTTACGTGCGATGTGGTTGAGTTCGAGACCGTTAAACTTGTCTTTGAGGCAACATACTAGCTTGTAGTACGCCTCCATCTTGGGGTCGTGGCAGTTTGACTCCTTCATCACCTGATCAACAATAAGCTACGAGTCGCCCCGCATGTCAAGGCATCGTACTATGAGTTCGACGGTGATCTACAAGCCATTGAGGAGGGCTTCGTATTCGGCTGCATTGTTGGAGGCGGCGAAGTGGAGCCGAATCATGTAGTGCTGTGTACTCCAAGGGGTGAGATGAAGAGCAGACCCACGCCTACCTCGGTCTTCATCAGGGACCCATCGAAGTATATGGTCCAACATTCCGCCTAGACTTGAGCAGGTGGTAGTTGGGTGTCGGTCCACTCTGCCATGAAATTGGCCAAGACCTGAGATTTGATTGCTTCCCAAGGCGCAAAGGATAGAGCCTCCCCCATGAGTTCAATGGCCCACTTGGCTATCCTACCTGAGGCCTCCCGGTTATGGATTATCTCCCCAAGGGGGAAAGATGACACCACGGTTACCGGGTGGGATTTGAAGTAGTGACGCAGCTTGCGTCGAGCCAAGACTATGGCATAGATTAGTTTCTAGATGTGGGGGTAGCACATTTTGGTCTCAGAGAGTACTTTGTTGATGAAGTAGATAGGTCATTAGATGGGCAGAGCATGCCCCTCTTCCTGCCTCTCGACTACTACAGCCGCGCTGACCACTTGGGTCGTTGTGGTGATGTAAAGTAAGAGAGCCTCACCCTTGGCTAGCTGGTACCAGGATGAGGGGATTGGTGAGCAATGCCTTGAGTTTGGTGAGGGCTTCTTTGGCCTCGGGGGTCCACAAAAGCATTCTGATTTCCTCAAGAGGAGGTACAGAGGTAAGCCTTTTTCGCCGAGGCATGAGATGAAGCGGCTCAGAGCCACAAGGCATCCCATAACCTTATGTACTCCCTTGAGGTCTCAGATCGGTCCCATGTTGGTCGCAACTGTTACCCACGCTCAACAACAGATTGCTTCGCCACTTTGGTTTTGCTCCTATTTGGCGTTGGTAAGAATACAGGCAAGATGGTGGTAAGCCGCTTGTGATTTTGCATTCCACTTTCACCACCATCACCACCACTTGTTTCCTTTTAGTTGATAGGGATAATACTTTGGTGTTGTCTTTTTCTATCTTCTAACCATGGCAGGAACTCCGACGGACTTCAATGAGTGCGTGTCCAAGGGCAAGCTTGCAACGTTCATGACTGAACAACGCAATCTTATGACTGAGCTGACACGCAACGTGAACAATCTGGTCACCCGCATTGAACAGCTTGAGCAACGCCCTCCACCTTATCGTGCTGATGATGAAGATGCGGATGCTTTTGGTGATGAAGATGCGTATGCTGACGGTGGTGTCCATCGCCGCCTCAACTTCAATCATCGCGGTATGGCAGGTAATAATCATGGTAATAATGATCCTTTTGCTAAAATTAAATTTAGTCTACCACCTTTTGCTGGTAATGTTGATCCAGAGGCATATTTAGATTGGGAGCTTGCTGTTCAACAAAAATTTGATTCTCATAATGTTCCTGCTGAGCATAGAGTTAGACTTGCTACTAGTGAGTTTACTAATTTTGCTTTGTTCTGGTGGAGTGATCTTTGCAATGCCAATAATGCTGCTGCTGTGCCACAAACTTGGAATGTTTTAAAGCAACGTATGACATCTCATTTTGTTCCTCCTTATTACCAACGTGATTTACATTTGAAACTACAAACTTTAAAACAAGGTGATAAAGGGGTAGAAGCATACTATCAAGAATTGCTTATTGGTTTAGCACATTGTGGTATAAATGAAGATGATCATGATGCTAGTGCTAGATTTTTTGGTGGTTTAAACCATGATATACAGAACATACTTGATTACAAAGAATGGCGCAATTTTTTCCAATTGTATCATCTTGCTATTAAGGCAGAACGAGAAGTACAGGGACGCAAACAACACCAGCTTTTCAGGTCTAACAATGGGAGGAATTTTTAGCAGCGTTCCGAGCCAGAGACGCCCAAGCTTCCTGTTGCACCACAGCCGTCTACACCTCCATTTTCTTCTGGGGTAAGTAAATTGTCTAATGTGCAGTTTCCACAGCTGAAGAAAGGTGGCACTCCAGGTGCTTTTACTAGCTCCTCCTCGTCTAGCTCTAAAATCATTTGCCACCGATGCAAAGGCATGGGACATGTCATGAAGGAATGCCCCAGTCGTCGTGCTTTCATTGCTACCGAGGATGGATATGTAAGTGCTAGTGATGTTGAAGATGATTTAGCCCTTGCTGCTAACATTGATGCAGATCCCACCGAGAGCGATCAAGACAAGGAGGCCATCACCATTGACTCCGTGGCTGCTGCCGCGGACTACCCTAGCCTTCTTGTGCAGCGTGTGTTGAGTACACGTGTGGGTCATGAAGAAGAGATGAAGATCCAACGCCACAATTTGTTCCACATATATCTCATTGTGCAGGGTTGTCGTGTTCTCACTATCATTGATAGCGGGAGTTGCAACAACTTGGTGAGTTTAGATTTGGTTGACAAGCTTGGCTTGACCGCATGACAACATTCGTATCCATATAAACTTCAATGGTTCAATAATAGTGGTAAGACTAAGGTAACTAAATCAGCACGCATTAGCTTTTTCATAGGCTCTTATCATGATACTACTGATTTTGATGTTGTCCCTATGCAAGCTTGTTCCATTTTGTTAGGTCGCCCATGGGAATTTGATAATGATGCTTTACACCATGATAGAACTAATACATACACTATCATACATAAGGACAAGAAAATTACATTGCTGCCTTTGTCTCCTATGGATATTATTAAACATGCTAATGAGATCAAAAATAAACCTCCAACAGACATTGCTAAAAATAATGAGATTAAGTTAAAAGGAGGTGCTTTTCTTGCTACAACTCCTGCTACTGCTGAGTTATGTGATAATCCTGATGCACCATGTTATACTATGTTTTGTCAACCTTTTATGTCTGGTGCATTGCCTGCTGTCACTAACCTTTTGCAGGAGTTCGCTGATGATGGGATGGAGTCGAGGACGACTCCAATTCTACAAGGAGGGGATGATGAGGACATCGCCAAGATGGAGTCGAGGACGACTCCAATTCGAGAAGGGGAGGATGATGAGGACATCGCCACGCTGGACACACCGACGCCATGGTCTTCCCCAAGTTGCAATTCGTTCCCAACTCAGCTGCCACGTTGCCCTCGGATTCAGCAGACACATTGTCACTGTTTCGGTCATAACTCTCTCATACGACATTGAAATGGGCTGTTCTTGGATGCGTTCGAAAGGGGACGACGACGCCGTCGTTTTGGATCTGGTTCCAGCTCCAGAAGGTTCGTGGATCATTCTGTGTGACCACAGCAAGGTGCTGCATCACCTATTTGGGCCAACTTGGCCATGTATCGTGTCGGGCCGTAAGCCCAAGTTGTGGGCACCCAACCCCTGGCTGTCCCCAACCCTAGGTCGAGTCTTAGACTATAAACACAGCCGCCACCACTGCTACACAATTGGGTTTTGTTTAGAGTTTAGTTTTCCATCAAGAAATTGAATCGTTCATTATAACTGTGGTGACAAATCCTTTTACAGTGATCCAGGGCCCCCGTTCTTGATCTCCTCCACTGTGTCAATTAGTCCTTTGGAACCGAGTTCTTGAATCCTCTATTGATATCCGCGTCATTCATATTTGCAATTTCAGATTGTGTGTTTTACCTTCTTGCTTGTGCTCTTCGATTCGCTTGCAGGAAAAGCCTTCTTGGCGAGGTCAATCAAGTTGTGCTTGGTTGATAACCAATGGAGCAGTGGTGTAATGGTTGCAGGGTTCGAATCATGTCTGATTTGAAGCCGGATTGCCAACATCAAGATCTCCACAAATCGAACTTACCGGCTACCTCTCGGAAGATCGGGCCTGTACTCATCACGTGCTGTTGTAGCCCCTGAGGCCTCCCTGTCTCTCACCATTTCTTGTTCTCTTATCCGTGTTCACCATTCCTGTAGGGGATGAGGGACGTGTGAGACTCCCTACCGCCCGTTCCCGAGGACGTGCGGCGACAGGTGGCCAACCGGGCGCACACCGAGGTGAAGAAGAGGCGGAAGGATGCTGAGGTGGCAAAGCGCATGAGGAAGATCCTTACGCGCGAGGAACTGGAGAAGCGCCACCGGCAGCAGAGGCAGGATGGTCTCCTGGTGGAGGTGTCCCCATCGCCTTCACTATCGGAGGACTCTTCGGACGGAGATGACAAGAGCGAGAGGGGGCAAGGTCCCCTAGACCATCTCCCCAATGTTGGGGAGACGGCGCCTGGGGCATCGGCGAGCGGCCCAGTGCTCCTAGGAGGAGGAGGAGGAGACGCCTCGGGGCTAGCGATCGCTCGCCCCGGGACCATGGCTGACACACCCGAGGCATGGGCATTGGGAAAGCGCGCCGTCAGCCCAGTGGGCTCGACAATAGCGGTGGAGGAGGTGGCAGTGGGGGCGATGCAACTGCCCCCACAGAGGACCATGGGGGCGCTGGGGTCCATCGAGGACCGGCCGGCACCGGCGGATATAGAGGTCGTGCCTCTACCACCGCCACCACCTTCATAGAGGAGGGTCGCCGTGCCGAAGCGGCTGCAGCCCCGCTCGAGGTAAGCGTATTTTCGGTAGAGTTGTAGCATTTTCTATTTGTTCTTCGGTCTCATGCTGACCCCGTAAGTATTTTGTCTTTAGCCAGAAGCGACCTGCGGAGGTGCCCACCTTGGCGCCCCTTACGGTGCTCAAGGTGAGCCCTAGCTCCACCGCCCACTAGGTGGCAGAGGCGCAAGCCACCCTACAACATGGCGTGGCGTCGGCGAGGGCCGACCCGAAGGAGCCGATCGCCCAAGGAGGGGCTACTAAGGCAACCCCGACACAGATGGGGGAGGGAGCGCCTCCGCCCCATGAGGCCAAGGCTCATGAGTCAGGTGGGGCCAAGGCGCCCTCAGTCATTGAGGTTGCCAAGGTTGAGGCCCCCCGGGCCTCTGAGGCCGAGGCGATGGAGGTCGGGGCACCCAGGACCACCGAGGCCGCAGTGGCGGGGGCCGAAGCCCCTAGGACCACCGAGGCCATGATGGCAGAGGCCGGAGCCCCTAGGACCACCAAGGCCAACGTGATCATGGTGAAGCCGTTGGCCTAGGAAGAGGAGATGAAGGCGGTGGAGGCCTCGGTGGCGCCCCTGGTCCAAGGCCTGCTGCTGCTATGGGAGAGCGCCCGGGAGGCGGAGGTCTATCCGATCTCCTCTGATGATACTTCCCGAGCGCAGGAGGTGGCCGATGCTGAGGTGGCCGGCACCGTGGAACAGCCGACTCTGACCTAGGGCGAGGGAAGCTCGACCCTCGTGCAGGTACGACCCAAGCCCCATGGGTGGGATCACCCACGTGTCCTATGGCAGGGCCGGGATGACCCTAAGGGGGAGCCTCTGTTCGCCCTTGAGGATGTGGCCAAGGATGGGCGCTGGGACACCTTTGAGCAATACCGCCAGTTGGCGGAGCGGTCACTGCGGACGGCGCTGTCCGTGGTGGCCGACGATCTACCTAGGGTTGCCCAGGTTCGCGCCTTCCTTTTTCATGTGGTGTCATCTTTTTCTAAGTTTTCTTGCAATGCATGACTGCTATTCTGCTTATCCAGGAGCTTGAGACCCAGTCCCTTGAGAAGTCAGTCTTTCTCCAGTGGGAGAGGGACATCTGGGACCAGCTCTAGTTGCAGAAGGGCCTGCTTGCTGGCGCCAACGAGCTTCTATCTATGTGGAGCGCAGAGGTGGAGGACCTTCACCTTTGTTGTGCCGATGCAAAGGCCGAGGCGGCCATGGCTCAGGAGCAGGTCACCCATTTGGTGGCACGGGTCAAGGAGTTGGAGGAGGAGCTAGCTCGGGTGGCTGGCGATCGGGACACCTTTAGGTCCTGGGCTAGAGAAGCCATGGCCTCTATCAAGGCCCTTGCTAGACAGCTAGGGATAGAGCAGGGTGCACACCAGCTGACGAAAGGTGCCTTGGATGAGGCCCTTAAGGCGGCTGAGGCTTCTCGGACCGAGGCTGTGGTCTGGAGGGGAAAGGCCGATGGTGAGTCTTATTCCCCTTGTTTTATTTGTTCTTCTTGTGTTTGGCCCTTAACTCCTTGGTGTGATATAGAGCTAGAGGGAGAGGCTTCCAGGGCGGCTGAGGCCTCCTGGGTCGAGGTCCAACGCCTGAAGGAGAAGGCCAAGGCATCTCGGGTCGAGGCCTAGCGCTGGAGAGAGAAAGCCGAGGCCTCTCGGGTCGAGGCCCAAAGCTGGGAGGATAAGGCTAAGGGTGAGTCCCATAGGCTTCCATCCCTATTTGGCTTGTTTTCCTTTGTGCTCAACCCCATTCCATTTCCCTTGGCATAGACTTGGAGACGGAGGTCACTCGGGCAGCCGAGGCCTCTGTCGTTGTGCAGGCGGTGCTCGAGACCGACATCGGGGAGCACGACGCGCTGAAGAGTGCCGCCTGTACCACCTGTGAGGCCTTGGAGGTCAAGGGGGTCTAGTCAGGAAGCTCCCTCAGGAGCCGCCTAATTGCGTTGAGCAGCCAAGTGTGCGAGCAACATCAAGGGGCGCTGCACATGGGTGTTAAGCGTGCCCTAGCCGTCATCGCCTCGCATTACATTAGCGTCGACCTCAAGGCTATCAGCGATGGCTATGTCATGCCTGATGATGACAGGGAGTCTGACGAGGAGGTAGTGAAGCTGATGGAGGTGGTGGAGGACCCTGGCACGGCGTTGGCCAAGCTGTTCGAAGAGGAGGTGGTCCCTCCTATGCCGTCTGCCGATGCTGGAGATCCCAAGGCTTGACCTAGGCCCAAGAGGCTATGTAATTTGATTAGGGATCATGTTACCCTACCATAACGCTGGTGGCCATTGAGGCCTTTTTAAAGTAATCGTGCGTCTATGCTTCTTTAATCGTTTTTCATTATGTTTTCGAGCCTCTGCCCTCTGTCTCGTTTCTGAACAAGTCTCTTACAAAAAACTTCCTCAGAGCGCAAGCTGCCCCTTGGGCAAAAGGTGGTGAGGGAGTGCCATAGCTCGGAGGCGTAGGCTGTCTCGCGACTCAGCCGGCCTTCTGGCCTTGAGACAGTCTTTTGGTCCTTAGGTTTTTTCATAATCGACTTGTCAGAGCACGCTAGAGAGGTTGGCGTAGGATTTTTTCGAAAAACAACTAAAAAATGGTGCATAGGACTTAGGGGGGGAGTCCCCCCCCTTCTAGCCCCCGAGGGAGGCTCGGTTCTGTAGAGGCAGAGCTGAGTCTCCCTTATGGTGTTATCATAATGCCGAGGCCTGTGATGGGCTTGGCGGGTTTCTCGAAAAATTAGAATAACTAAAGAACGCTTCTTAATTGTATTCTGAGAAACAATGTATACAATGCTTAGAAATTCTAAGGGTAAAAGCAATGTAGCTGTTCTATGTTCCAAGCATTGGTGAGGATTTTGCCCTTCTCATTGGCTAGCTTGTAGGTCCCGGGCTTCAGCACTTGGGCGACAATGTATGGTCCTTCCCATGGTGGGTCAGCTTGTGGCGACCCTTGTTGCTCTACCTCAGCCTCAACACAAGGTCGCCTACCTTCAGGTCTCAGCTTCGAATGCGCCGGGCCTGATAGTGTCGTAGGGCTTGCTGGTACTTGGCCGAATGTAGCAGCGCAATGTCTTGGGCTTCCTTTAGTTGGTCAAGGGCGTCCTCGCGGGTGGTGCAGTTGCTTTGCTCGTTGTAGGCCTATAGCCTTGGGGAACCATATTCCAAGTCAGTGGAGAGGATAGCCTCGGCTCCATAGACTAGGAAGAAAGGTGTGAACCCCGTGGCTCAGCTTGGAGTGTTCCTCAGGCTCTAGATGACCGACGGGAGTTTGGTGAGCCATTTCTTGCCAAACTTCTTCAACCGGTTGTAAATTCTTGGCTTGAGGCCTTGTAGGGTCATGCCGTTGGCACGTTCTACTTGGTTGTTTGTCCTTGGGTGTCCTACGGCCGACCAGGCCACATGGATGTGGTGGTCGTCGCAGAATGTCAGGAATTTTTGGCCAGTGAACTGTGTCCCGTTGTCGGTGATGATGGTGTTCGGAACCCTGAACCTGTGGATGATGTCCGTGAAGAATAGCACCGCTTGCTCGGATTTGATTTGATTGATCGGCCGAGCCTCGATCCATTTGGAGAACTTATCGATTGCTACCAGCAGATGGGTGTAGCCCCCGGGGCCTTTTGCAGAGGCTCGACCATGTCAAGTCCCCACATGGCATATGGCCATGTAATGGGGATGGTTTGGAGGGCCTGGGCTGGGAGGTGCATCTGCTGCGCGTAGTACTAGCATCTCTCATAGGAGCATACTAACTTGGTGGTGTCTGCAACCACCGTCGGCCAGTAGAACCCTTGGCGGAAGGTGTTGCCGATGAGCATCCAAGGCGCCGCATGGTGCCCATAGGCCCCCGCATGCAAGTCCCAAAGTAGGGCATAGCCTACCTCGGTGGTGATGCATCGTTGGAGGACGCTAGATGGACTTCGCCTGTACAACTCGCCATTGCAGAGGATGTAAGTCTTGACTCATCGCGCAAGCCATCTGGCCTCGGTCTTGTCTATAGGGAGCATTCCTCGGACGAGGCAATCAAGGAATGGGACCCGCCAGTCCATGCCCTAATTGGCCTTGGGAGGCTCTACGTCTACTTCCATAACCTCAGGGCTTGGCCGAAGGGGTCTCGGTGATGGAGGGGGCCTCGAGCCCTGTGGTGAGCTCGATCGGTGGGCCCTCTCCTGCTGCCGAGACATGGTCGATGGAAGGCTTGTGGAGGTCTCTTGCAAAGATGTTCGGGGGGACCGGAGCCCGTGCCGACGCCATCTTTGCCAGTTTGTCCGTGGCCTTGTTGAATTTACGTGCGATGTGGTTGAGTTCGAGACCGTTAAACTTGTCTTTGAGGCAACATACTAGCTTGTAGTACGCCTCCATCTTGGGGTCGTGGCAGTTTGACTCCTTCATCACCTGATCAACAATAAGCTACGAGTCGCCTCGCATGTCAAGGCATCGTACTATGAGTTCGACGGTGATCTACAAGCCATTGAGGAGGGCTTCGTATTCGGCTGCATTGTTGGAGGCGGCGAAGTGGAGCCGAATCATGTAGTGCTGTGTACTCCAAGGGGTGAGATGAAGAGCAGACCCACGCCTACCTCGGTCTTCATCAGGGACCCATCGAAGTATATGGTCCAACATTCCGCCTAGACTTGAGCAGGTGGTAGTTGGGTGTCGGTCCACTCTGCCATGAAATTGGCCAAGACCTGAGATTTGATTGCTTCCCAAGGCGCAAAGGATAGAGCCTCCCCCATGAGTTCAATGGCCCACTTGGCTATCCTACCTGAGGCCTCCCGGTTATGGATTATCTCCCCGAGGGGGAAAGATGACACCACGGTTACCGGGTGGGATTTGAAGTAGTGACGTAGCTTGCGTCGAGCCAAGACTATGGCATAGATTAGTTTCTAGATGTGGGGGTAGCACATTTTGGTCTCAGAGAGTACTTTGCTGATGAAGTAGATAGGTCAGTTAGATGGGCAGAGCATGCCCCTCTTCCTGCCTCTCGACTACTACAGCCGCGCTGACCACTTGGGTCGTTGTGGTGATGTAAAGTAAGAGAGCCTCACCCTTGGCTAGTGGTACCAGGATGAGGGGATTGGTGAGCAATGCCTTGAGTTTGGTGAGGGCTTCTTTGGCCTCGGGGGTCCACGAAAAGCATTCTGATTTCCTCAAGAGGAGGTACAGAGGTAAGCCTTTTTCGCCGAGGCAGTGAGATGAAGCGGCTCAGAGCCGTAAGGCATCCCATAACCTTATGTACTCCCTTGAGGTCTCAGATCGGTCCCATGTTGGTCACGGCTGAGACCTTCTCTGGGTTGGCCTCGATGCCGCGTTCCAAGACTATGAATCCCAAGAGCATGCCTCGAGGAACCCCGAACACACACTTCTCGAGGTTGAGCTTGATGCCCTTTTCTCTGAGGCACTTGAAGGCTATCTCTAGGTCGTCGACGAGATCCTCGACCTTTCTAGACTTGTCCATGATGTTGTCCACATAGGCCTCGATGGTTCGCCTGATGTGCTCGCTAAAGACTTGGGTCATGCACCGCTGGTATGTGGCCCCTGCATTTCTGAGGTCGAATGGCATAGTTACATAGCAGTACATGCCGAACGACGTGATAAAAGAAGTCACAAGCTGGTCAGACTCTTTCATCTTGATTTGATGGTAACTGAATACGCATCAAGGAAAGATAGGGTTTCGCATCCCGAAGTGGAGTCGATGATTTGGTCGATCTGAGGTAATGGGAAAGGGTCTTTTGGGCAGGCTTTATTCAAACCGGTGTAGTCTACACACATCCTCCACTTCCCATTTTTCTTTTTAACTAACACGGGGTTAGCTAACCACTCCGGATGGGACACTTCCTTGATGAATCCGGCCACCAAAAGCTTATGCACCTCCTCACCGATGGCTCTGTGCTTTTCCTCATCAAATTGGCACAGGCGCTGCTTCACCGGCCTAGAGCTGGCCTGGATGTCTAAGGCGTGCTTGGCGACCTCCCTCGGTATGCCCGGCATGTCTGAGGGACTCCATACGAACATATCGGCATTCACGCAGAGAAAGTCGATGAGCACTGGCTTCCTATTTGATGTCGAGGGTGGCACTGATCCTCAGCGCCTGGTCGTCGGGGCAAGTGGGGTTGACCGGGATGAGTTTGACGGCCTCGGTGGGCTCGAAAGTCCTGGCGTGATGCTTGGAGTCGGGCACTTCGCTGTTGAGCTGGTCGAGGTTGACAATGAGGGTCTCAGCCTCCACGATAGCCTCAGCATACTTGATGCACTCGACGTCACAGTCGTATGCATGCTCGTACGCCGACTCGATAGTGATGACATCATTGGGGCCCGGCATCTTGAGCTTGAGGTACGTGTAGTTGGGGACTGCCATGAACTTGGTGTAGCATGGCCACCCTAGGATGGCATGGTAGGTTCCCTTGAACCCAACCACCTCGAAGGTGAGGACCACCTTGCTGTAGTTGGAGGGAGTACCGAAGCAGACGGGCAGGTCAATGCGCCCGAGGGGCCAGTGTGCGCTTTCCCGGCACAATGCCGTGGAAAGGCACAGCGCCTCCCTAGAGCTGAGACTGGTCGAGCTCTAGGATGCTCTAGGGTGTTAGCGTAGAGGATGTTGATGCTGCTGCCTTCATCCATCAATACCTTAGGGAGCCGGGTGTTGCCGATGATGGGGTCGACAACAAGTGGGTACTGCATGGGATTCGGGACGTAATCGGGATGGTCATCCCAGTCAAAGGTGATTGCTTCCTGAGACCAATTGAGGTACCAAGGAGTGGCCACCTTCACCGAGAAGACCTCCCTGGCATTCCCTCTTCCGCTAGCATGCCATGAGGCTTGCTGAAGGCCCACCGAAGATCATGAAGGCGTTGTGTACTTCGGGGAATCCATCGTCCTTGTCGTCGTCCTTGTCACCGGTGGCCTTCCTCTTGGCATCATCGTTGGGGAGCCTAAGCTTGGCGTAGTAGCACTGGAGCATGGTGCACTCTTTCAGGGCATGCTTCACCGGACCCTGGTGGTAAGGGCAGGGTTTCTTGAGCATGTCGTCGAAGAGCTCGGGGCCTCTAGGGCCTCAGGGATTTTTGCGCTCTGTGGCCGTGACTAGGCCGGCTTTGAGGACCTCCTACTTCCCCTGGTGACCCTTTTTCTTTTTCTTGGGGAGGTGGGGAGCCAAGGCCCCGGAGGCCTCATCCCTTCGCTTCCCCTTGGCATTGTCATCGGGGAAGATGGCCCTGATGGCCTCTTCGCCCTAGGCGAAGTTGGTGGCAATGTCGAGGAGTGTAGCCACCGAGGTTGGTATGTTTTGGCCCAATTCTCGGACCAGGTCTCGGCAGGTGATGCCGGAAAGGAAAGCTTGGATGATTTTCGAGTCGCTGATGCTTGGCAACTTAGTGCATTTCTTGGAGAAGCACCGGATGAAGTCTCCAAGAGACTCGTCTGGGCCTTGGCGACAACTTTTGAGGTCCCAGGAGTTCCTAGGGTGCACGTATGTGCCCTGAAAGTTCCCAACGAAGACCCTTACTAAGTCAGTGCCAGTCGTGGATCTATGAGGGAGGGAGGTGTTCAAGCTAGACTCACGCCGAGTCTGACAGGAACAACAGGAGGTTGCGGATGATGAGCAGGTCATTGTCCACGCCACCTAGTTGACAAGCCAGGTGGTAATCGGCCAGCCAAAGTTCAGGATTGGTTTCACTACTGTACTTTGTGAGGTTGGTCGATTGCTGAAACTTGGCCAGAAAATGAGCAACGCGGATGGTTCTACTAAAAACTCGAGGGCCAGGCGGCTCAGGGGAAGGACTATGGTCTTCCCCGCTATCGTAGCGGCCACCTCGATGCAGATGATAGCCTCAGGTGGGCCCTTCATTGTCATGTCACCGTCGCCTGCTGATCACTTTGTGGTTGCCCTGTGCCTCGCATTGGTTGCTGAGGTGGTCATGTAGTAGGGGGACCCTATTGATCGTTGGTGCACGAGCGGGCTTGGGACAAGCTGAGGCATCCCTATCCTACCGAGGCAGTGCTGTGGGAAGGTCCAGTGGCACCCCCACATCATTGGGAGGTAGAACTCTCAGGCCTACTATACCGCGACGATCTCGAGGAGGTCCCGGAGCTTGTCGCGGACCGTCGCCCCTCCATAGTAGAGGGTTCAGGCATCATTTGGACTAGCATTGCCACAACCGTGACATTCTGGCTAGCGTGATTGAAGATCGGGGGTTGCTCACTCCCTTCGTCGTCGTTGATGTGGTGGTGGACGTCGCAGGACCTCCACCGGGCTCCTCCGCCATCACCACGACCCTGCTGCTCCTGCTTGAGAGTGTCTCAAAGCTATTGTAGAAGGAGTCGATCTTGCTCAACCTTGGCCTGAAGCTCATGGAGCTTCTCTAGGTCTGGGCAGTTGAAGTTGTTCGAGGGCAAGGTTCTCATTCCACGCTGCTGGTGGGACAATGCATGAGGGCAGTGGCATCGCCCGCTCCCTGGTGAAGCAGGGTACTAGTTGCCTACCCCCTCGTCCTCATTGCCCGTGCTTGGCATCCTGAGTCTGACGTGGAAGCACTCATGAGTGGGATCGTAAGTGCCTTCGTCATCAGAGTCGGAGTAGCCAAAGCAGTAGTCGCTCGCGGCTAGGAAGCGACACATGGCTTCAGGGTCATAAAGTCTAGAGAAGTTCGCTCCGACCCACGCTTTGTCCTCCTCTGAGGGGTCGGCGTGGGAGTGAGTCGAAGTTGCAGTACCGAAGTCAAGGGCAAAGCGTTGGTGGCGTCCTAAGGGCTCTGTGTGAGCAGAAGCGTAGGTAGAAGCATAGGTGGCGGCGGCATTTCTCAATCCGAAGGGATACAGGGATGGTGCCATCGCCGAGCCTTACTCCACCGAAGTCGACTCCTCAGGACATGGCGGGGTAGAGCTTGATGCTGAGGCGTCGTCGTGCACTGCCGGCATCTTTCCCCTGTCTAGGCTCAGGCTAGACAAGTCCCCAACTAGGGACCTTGTGCCAATAGCTGGGCATGGGATACTAGTGGAGAGTGGCATGTCGCCCTGAGTTCGCGTGGTGTTAGGGTGGCCCCGCTCATGTTGTGCCTGGCGAGCGTGACGAGAGCGGCCACCCGAGCGCCACCTATGCCTGGGCTGTGGGTGTGTGATGTCATCATTAGTCGGTGGGGCTCGGGGTGTGAGAAGTACCATATCGTACTCACATCCTAGAGACATGAACTCTAGGCTCCCGAACCAGATCACCGTGCCAAGACACAATGGACGTATAGGATCTGGCATCTAGAACTTGTTAGGGAGATGAAGCTGACACACAGAGCCCCTACCTGGCACGCCAACTGTTAGTGTATTGGACCGGTGGGCCCTCAACCAACTAGTAAAAATATACTGCGTGCCCCTAATCCTAGATGGCGATGCAAAGAGACACAAGGTTTATACTGGTTTGGGCAACGGGTGCCCTACGTCTAGTCTGAGAGATCGATCTTGTATTCCTTGAACCGAAATGCTCATAGTAGGGGGTTACAAGCAGGGTGAGAGAGGGAGCTAGTCCCAGGTCTCTACGTGGAGTGGCGTGGATTGCTTGAGATGTTGATCTCAGGTGGCGGAGAAGTGCGCGTGTTACAGAATGTTGAGTGTGTGTTCGTCTACCTCGTGAACCTATCTGCTTCTCTCGTCCCCCTTAGAAATGGCCCAAATCCCTCCCTTTTATAGTTGAAGGGGGGACAGGGGTGATACATGTGTTAGCTATGCGGCGTCATGCGAACAGAGGCGGCATGTCCGAGCCCTGTAGCCTATTACTATGGCGGCATGGTTTGATGGAGTGGTCCTGCCCTTAAAAGTGCTAGAGCAACGCGCCGGTCACATCCGAACCTATGCGACATGGGAGCTCCAGTGATTGCTGGACGCAGGGCCTGGCGAGCGACGTGCTAGATGCTGTTTGTTGACTGCGTGAGGAGCCGAGGCCCAACTGGTGCTAAGGTCGAGCCATCATGGGGGGCTCGGCAGGCATAAATCCCAAGGTTGCTGAGACCCTGAAGTATATTGCCGAGGCTCGGGGGGAGTAGTTGGTCCCGTGCGCTAATTCCGAGGCTATGGTGACCTGGACTTGACTCCCCACGCCGCGTTGTTACTAGGGCAGGGGTTAGGTGGCACAGTGTAGTGTGGGTGCTGATCGTGGGCATAACACCAGAGCACAGTGGCCGGTAACCCCTACCCCATCTTGTCCTAGATGGTATGGCGTTGATGCGACTTCTCGTCTCGTTGGCCGCTCCATAGTGTCAAGCCATCATCCGGCTGATATCGCGGGAGTGGTTGGCGCATTAATGGGACATGACGCTCGGTTAGGGAGACTGGTTGAGGCAGAAGCGATGGGTTGTTGCCGAGCCAGCCTCGAGCGATATGGAGAATCAACATCTCATCTGAGGCTTCATGCGCGGGGCCTCGGGTGAGACAGAGAAATGGTTCCCCATCCGAGGCCTCCCATGTGAGGCCTCAAGCGAGGCGGAGATTTGGTAGGCCGTCGAGACCTCCCGTGCAAGGCGAAGAGCCGGTGGGCTCAGACAAGGCCGGGGGTTAACCAACGGTTTGCCTTTTGGCTTTGTTTTTGATGGGGTCTAAGTGATTCTTTCGGTATACTCTTAGGGTACCCCGTTTTATGGTACCCGACACACCAAGAGGCACGGATGAGGGAGGCACCGAGAGGCACCAGATGCGTGCAAAATGGTGGGCCCATAGGCACCATATGCCTCCAAAATTGAGGGGATCATAACCCAAAAAAGGAGTTGAATTATAAAATAATGTTTTGAGTAGTAATGTAGTATAGTTGGGGTGGATTATTAAGTATAGTTAGATGAATATTTTCTTTCTAGGATTCATTCGACCTCTGGCACTCGACTCTCGCAGCGCAACACTCAACTCTAGGGTTCCAAACCGCATCCACTCGCCACTGTCCACCTACCTCTGTCTCCACCACCATCCACCGCCATCCTCTAGGCACCATCTCTGACGCCATTCGCTAAGGGTAGGGTGAGGGTGAGGTCGAGAGTAGGGCAGCGGCTGTTGCGGTGGTGTGAGAGGGCGATGTTGAGGGACCATGTAGATCTGGTGCGGCTACGACGGTGCTTCATAGGGCAGTCGTAGGAGCAGCACTGCTGGCTTGCTCACCTTGGTGGCATGGGAATGGAGGTGGAGTCACCACAGAAGGCAGCCCTAACGGTGGACTTCACAATGCCAGAGTTGTCGAGCACGAGCTCTACTTTAGAAAGAAGCTAAGTTTTGGGTATCGATATTAGGGATACCCAAAGCAAGGAAGTTAGCGCCTATGCTGACTTCCCCGGATGGCTCGAGATGTATTAAAAGGTCTCACCTGACCCCAAGGACATGGGCTCCATCTCGCCTAACCCCTTAGGTGCTGGCTCCATCTCGACTGACCTCAAGGCCGCAGGCTTCATCTTGCCCGACCCCTTGGGTGCGGGCTCCGTCTTGCCCGACCTTAAGGTCGCGGGCTCTGTCTCGCCTGACCCCAAGGCCTCAGGCTTTGCCTCGCCTGAACCCTTCGGTGTGGGCTCCATCTCACTCGACCCCAAGGCCATGGGCTCCATCTTGCTCGACCCTAAGGCCATGGGCTCTATCTCACCCGACCCCTTTGGTGCGGGCTCCATCTCGCCTAACCCCTTGGGTGCCGGTTCTGTCTCACCCGGCCCTAGGACACGGGTTCTATCTCGTCCGATGGGGACCCATACCGCCGCCAACCACTCTAGGTCCAAGCGTATGGGCCTAGGTCAAAACTCTGATGCCAAAGAAGAGACTGGCATGCCTCAATGTAACCCGTTGCTATGATGGGCCATACCTGGGGATTCACATCAAGAATAGTGTCGGACATGCCGGTGCTGTTCTACCTAATCCTTGTATGGACGCTGACAGGCGCGTTAGATCACCACAACGTCTACCAGGATGGAGTAGAATGCCATGATCGGAAGATGACACATGCGCATGGCGCTAGTGATGAACAGGGCCAGGACATGGAGCCATCTCTGTTGACATCTACAGGATCAGTGGGACCTAGATGAAGGAGTAGAAGGACCTAGCAGCCCTGGAAGCCTTCTTCTCTCTCCCGTTCTTCTCCTTTTTCCTCCTCTAAAACCCGCGCTTTCCCTTTGCCTAGAAAAGGGGAAGCAGGGCGCCCCATGAAGGGGGATTGAGATCTCAACACAAAGATCGAAACACAAGAGCACAATATGAGCACACGACTGAGCGGTAAGCGAGCTCTCAGCACCCGTTCACTCCTTCCACCAGAGACTTGGGATCCTCTCCCTCTCTCGTCTGTTTGTAACCCCTACTACAAACCAAGTGCTGGTAATACAAGCAATAGCAAACTAGATTTAGGGACGTTCCACCCAAACCAATATAAACCCTTATGTCCTCCAAGCACACCATCCGAGCTAGACGCGCAAATATAAATTTACTCATTGGTGGTCTGAAAACAACGATAGTTGGCATGCCAGGTAGGGGATTTTTGCGCATCTCAATGTCCACATCAGGCCTCGGATGGCTAGTCACGGCGTCAGCTAGGTCCCGGGCGTGCACGTGTGCTTCAGGAACCTAGACTTCATCGTTACGATGAAGGGAGAGTTGGCACAGGCTCCCACTGCTGTCCAGTCTCTCCACTCTGCCAGCCTCAACACGATCGCCGACTAGCTCCTCGGCTTCGATTATGGGAGCCTAGAGCGCTAGCTCGACACCTTTCTAGGACACCGACCATCCTAGGAGGACTTGTGCCACCTCACCTTCTTGTTTACCAATGTCATGATGTAGCTTGCCCTGACAGCGCTCTCGTTTGGTCTACGCAACACCGTAGAGACCGTTGGCCACCTTGTGGCGCAACACATGCCCTCATCCCCTACGAATGACAAGTTCATGGGGATGACCAAATACATCGTGGAATCTTTTCATGACCTTCTCATTGGAGAATCGGAGTCGCCCTCTGACTCTAACTCTAGCAGGGGGAGCCATCACCCCTTATGAGAATGTTTCATGGCAGGTACCCCTGAGGGATACATCAAAAGCATCCATGAGGGAGGGGCTACCCCAATGGATGACTTTGATGATGAGGTCAAGGGGGATATAGGGGCCCCACCATGCCTGCGGGTAGAGTAGCTGAGGACATGACACCAAGAGCTTGAAGAGGCACGATTTCAGCATGAGTAGGAACACGCGGAGCTCGAGCAAGAGATCGAATGCCATGAAGACGATGGGCGTGCACACACCACGACCTATGAGATGAACTAGAGGATCATCGAGGACGACGAAGCCCTCCCACACTTCACCCGGGCAAGCCAGAATGTCGCTGCTGTGGTGGCCTTACTTCGGGGGCTTCTGAAACTCGTGACACCAGAGGATCATTGGGCCCATCATGAGATTCACACGCTACTAGAGCGTGCGGCGGTGCAGCAAGCCAAAAGCTCACTGTCCCGATGCTAGCCAGCACATGCCCTCAGAGCGACCCGATAGGGACGTGTCAGTCCACCAGGCATAGCAAGCCGGCAGGCCATGCGCCATGGCACTAGTGCATGAGTGTCTTGGCCTGCACTATGACACACGTGACACACTAGATGCCTGCAGGCGTGCCTACAGCGGTGAGAGGGATGAGGCTAGCCATGACTACCACCCTCGTCGTGGTAGACGCTTAGGCCTTTGGCCGACACATCCTCAGCGCTGTCTTCCCACCGTGGTACTGATCACTGACCAACATCTTGAAATACTCTAGAGAAACAAACCCCGAACTGTGGCTCGAGGATCATAGGCTTGCTTGCTAAGCCGATGGAGCGGATAGAGATAGTTTCATTATCTGCAACCTTCCATTGTTCTTGGCCGATTCGGCACAAACGTGGTTGGAACACCTTCCGCCCAACCAAATCCAAAGTTGGGCAGACCTAGAAGAAATCTTTGTGGGAAACTTCTAGGGTACATACGCGCATCCTGAGAACCCATGGGATCTCAAAAACTACCGACAGAAGTCTGAGGAAACTCTTTGTGGGTACATCTGGTGCTTCTCCCAGTAGTGCAATGAGCTGCCCAACATCGCCGATGCTGACGTCATAGGAGGTTTCCTGTCTAGGACCACATGCGAGTCCCTAGTTCACAAACTAGGATGTAAGAGTTCCTCAACATCGCTACTAGCCATGCCTCGGGCGAGGAGGCGGTTGGGGCAATTTTCGACTGCTCCAAGGGTAAGGCCAAGCAGGATGAGGATGCTAGCGAAGGCGCCTCCAACCGCTCCAACAAGAAAAATAACAAGCAGCGGCCATTGCTGACCACAAGGGGGGTCGGAAGCCCACCGAGCGTACCCTAGACCACTTCGAGAAACTGCTCGAAGGGCCATGCCCGAACCATGCTTTCCCCGTCAAGCACCTATACAAGGACTACATCCTATGAAGTGGTTCTTGTCCTAAGGATCCAACAAGGGGGAGCATAGGAAGGAGCCCAAGCCGACCGCATACGACGCCAGTGGGAAAGGATGGTGGATTTCCAGCGCTGGATGGCATCTTGCCAGGAAAGCAGCCCGTCACCCTTACCTTCGAGGTGGTCGGGTTCCACGGGACCTACCACGCCATCCTGGGACATCCATGCTATGCGAAGTTCATGACCATCCCCAACTACACCTTTCTAAAGTTAAAGACAGCCGAGCCCATATGGGGTCATCACCATCGGCACCTCCTTCCAATGCACCTACGAGTGCTGAGGTCAAGTGCTTGCGAACACGCCGCGGCAATTGTCACCTCCAAAGAGCTTGCGACCATCAGGGAGGAGGTCGTCGAAGAAGCGCCTAACCCCAAGTGGTCGGCCAGGTCTTTCAAGCCTGTAGAGAGCGCTAAGGAGGTCCTTATAGACCCCTAGTGGCTCCTAGGGAAAAGTGGTGTGCATCAGCACCACGCTTTCCTCCGAATAGGAAAGCGCACTTGTCGACTTCCTCCACGCCAATAGAGACATCTTTGCGTGGAAACCCTCGGACATGCTAGGTGTTCCAAGAGAAGTCATCAAGCATGCCTTGAAGATCACACTAGGCTCCATGCTGGTGAAGCCACGCCTGCGTCGCTTCGATGAGGAGAAACGTAGGGCCATCGGTGAGGAGATCATGAAGCTTTTGGCTGGTCGGATTCATCAAGGAAGTATACCACCCCGAGTGGTTAGCCAATCTCGTTCTTGTATGAAAAAAGAGTGGGAAATGGTGAATGTGTGTTGACTACACGGGTCTCAACAAAGTGGGTCCAAAGGATCCATTTCCTTTGCCACACAAAGACCAAGTAGTCAACTCGACCTCAGGGTGTGAAACCCTTTGCTTCCTTGATGTATACTCTAGTACCATTAAATTGTGATGAAAGAGTCTGACTAGCTCACGATGTCTTTCATCACTCCATTCGGATCATTCTGCTACGTCACAATGTTGTTCGGTCTAAAAAATGCAGGGGCTATATATCAGCGTTGTATGCTCAAGTGTTTCGGTGACCTCATCGGGCAAACCATTGAGGCCTATGTAGACGACATTGTATTCATGTCCAAACGGGTTGACTAGCTAGTAGCCAACCTAGAGCAGACCTTCGTGAAACTCTGAGCAAACGACATCAAACTCAACCCCGAGAAATGTGTTTTTGGGATCTCGAGGGGTATGCTACTGGGTTTTATCATCTCCGAGCACGACATCGAAGCCAGCTCAAAGAAAATCTTGGCCATCATGAGGATGGGCCCTGATTCAGAATATAAAGGGAGTACAACGAGTTATAGGGTGCCTCTCCACGCTCAGCCATTTTATCTCATGCCTCGATGAATGAGGTCTCCCCCTCTATTGGCTTCTGAAGAAAGCCAACCGCTTCAAATGGACGCCCGAGGCCTAGGTGGCACTTAACAAGGTCAAGCAGCTCTTGATGAAGGCCCCGATCCTAGTCCCCCCAACCAACGGCGAACCACTTCTGCTCTACATTGCGGCCACCACGCAAGTGGTCAATGCCACCCTGGTGCTAGAACAAGAAGAAGAGGGACACACCCTCAAAGTGCAGTGTCCCATGTACTTCATTAGTGAGGTCTTGTCTAATTCCAATACTCGCTACCCCTAAATCTAGAAACTCCTATACACAGTCCTTATTGCTAAGAGGAAGTTGTGTCACTACTTCGAGTCGCATCTGGTGATGGTCGTGATGTCCTTCCCTCTCGGCGAGGTCATCCAAAACTAGGATACCATAGGAAGAATCGCAAAGTGGGCACTCGAGCTGATGGGTCAAGGCATTTTGTATGCCCCTCGGATGACCATCAAGTCCCAAGTGCTGGCTGATTTTGTTGTAGAGTGGACCAAGATCCAAATGCCACTAACAGTCGTCGACCAAGGGTGCTGGATGATGTACTTCGATGGATCACTGATGAAGAAAGGCACCATCGTGGGGCTGGTCTTTGTTTTGCCCCTCGAGGTACGCATGAGGTACATAGTTTGCTTTCATTTCCCCTCCTCCAACAATGTGGCCGAGTATGAGGCACTCATCAATGGCCTGCGCATTGCCATCAAGTTGGGTATCCGACAACTTGAGGTTCAGGGCAACTCCCAGTTGGTCATCGATGGAGTCATGAAGGAATTAAGCTGCCATAATGCCAAGATGGCTGCATATTGCCAAGAAGTCCGCCAGCTAGAAGAAAAGTTCGACGGCCTCAAGCTCAACCACATCTTGAGGTGTCTCAATGAGGTGGCTGATGTGCTGTCAAAAACGGTGTCTAGCCAAGAGCCAATGATGACGGGTGTCTTTGCCAGCAATCAGTACAAGCCCTCGGTCTACTACGAGGAGCCAAAAGAGACCAGTGATGGGCCACCTACCCTAGGCTTAGGGGCTAACTAGCAGGTGGCTCCATCCGACCCCAAAGTCATAGAGCTTGACGAGGATCCAACGATAGAGCCTGACCCTCTAGCCAACTAGAGGATGCCTTACCTCGACTACCTCCTTCATGAGGCGCTATCGATGGACAAAATGGAGGCTCAGCGGCTCGCGCGTCGCGCCAAGTCCTTTGTCGTTATTGAGGGCGAGCTCTAAAGGCAAAGCCACACTAGGATCCTACAGCACTGCATCCTGCTCAAATAAGGGAAGTAGTTGCTGAGTGATATCCATGATGGGTCTACAGGCACCATGCTACGCCTAGGACCCTAGTCGGAAATGCGTTCTAACAAGGCTTCTACTGGCCGACCGTAGTAGCCGATGCTGAATAGATTGTGTGCACCTATGAAGGATGTCAATACTATGCTCGGTAGACCCACCTGTCGGCCCAAGAACGGGTGATATCCCCATCATGTGGCCATTCATGGTCTAGGGGCTTGATATGATCGGACCTCTCAAGAGGGCACCCGGGGGCTATACGTACTTGCTTGTCACCGTAGACAAGTTTACAAAGTGGATAGTGGCTCGACCGATCTCTACAATCAAGTCTGAGCAAGCCATGCTATTCTTCCTTGACATCGTCCATCGCTTTGGAGTCCCAAACTCCATTATCATGGACAATGGCATGCAGTTCACTAGGAAAAGTTCCTCCAATTCCATGAAGAATACCACATCCACATCGATTAGGCTGCCGTGGTGCACCCCCACACAAACGGGTAGGTCAAGCGCACGAACAGCATGGTCCTACAAGGCCTCAAGCCTAGGATCTTCAACCAGTTGAACAAGCTTGGTAGACAATGGGTCGCAGAGCTTTCTGTGGTCCTCTGGAGCCTAAGGATGACCCCTAGCTGGGCCACTAGCTACATGCCATTCTTCATGGTCTACGGTTCCGAGGCTATCCTCCTTACCGACTTTGATTATGGAGCGCCGAGGGTCAGGGCGTATGACGAATAGGGAGCCAAGGTGTCCCTCAAGGATGCCATGGACCAGCTAGATGAAGTGTGCGACGTTGCCCTCCTTTGCTTAGCAAAGTACCAGCAAGCATTGCGCTAGTACCACAGCCATCGAGTGTGGGGTTGGGCCTTCAACATCGGGGACCTAGTGCTCCGCCTTGTCCAGAGCAACAAGAACCATCACAAGCTCTCTCCACCATGGGAGGGACCATACGTCATCGTAGAGGTGCTCTGACTACGCACCTATAAGCTCAAGACTATCGATGGCGAAGTCTTCGTCAACACCTAGAACATCGAACATCTATGTCGCTTTTACCCTTAATTTACACACGCTTTCTCCTATCGGTTTCACCATTGACTCCTCGATCTTTAGTGACACTCAACCCTAGCAATAGCAAGGGGCTCAAGACCATCAACGATGAAGTCTTCGTCAATGCCTAGAACATCGAACAGCTATGTCGCTTTTACCCTTAATTCACGCATGCTTTCTCTTATCGATTTCGCTATCGAATCCTCGATCTTTAGTGACACCCGACCCTAGCAATGGCAAGAGTCGAGCCTTACTCGGGGGCTAATAAGAGCATATCTATCTGGTAGACATTCTCTATGCTTGACCCTTTCTCACGTTAAGATCTAGAAAAACTGGTCGGACTGCAAGAAACCTACGCCCCAGCGGCTATGACGTTTTTGCTCACAAGTGTGATCAGAGTTTTTTGCCCACACCTCGAGCTTTTTAGCCTTAACTATGGAAAGAGTCGAAACACATTAAAGAGTATATCTACTCAACAAACATTCTCTATGCCCTAACCTTTCTCAAGTTAAAAATGTAGAGGCAAGGTTTGTGGAAATGAACACTAAGTAAAACTGGTAGGACTACAAGAAACCTACGCCGCAGTGGCTATGGATTGGCCACTGAGGATCTATAGTCAGTCACCAGCTAACCCATGTTAGACCCCCATGAACGGGAAGCTGAGGCCCCACTTGGACTAGTCCCATTAACAACTCACCGAGCACCATGTTTTGTCCATCAAGGAAAAACATGGCACGGCTCACCCTCTCCGTTTTATCAAAAAACACTTGAGGGATGATGATCACAAAGATGAGCTGACCCCTCGACTAGACCCCTGCAACGTTCGAGGGCTTGTGGGAAGTTGGACTCGCAAGGAGACCAAATGTGTAGTCATAGGATGATGGCTCTGATCCTAGGAAGGGGCATGTACAAAAACTAAGGATAACGTTTCTGAAACAAAAAACACTTTCTCTTACTAGTTTCGCTATCGTCTCCTCAATCTTTAGTGAAACCCAACCTTGGCAATGGCAAGGGGGCTGATAAGGGTATATATATCCTTTCTAAAATAGTCGCTGTGCCCAACCTTTTCTCACATTAAAAACATAGAGGCAAGGTTTACGGAAACTGAATGCTGAGTAAAACTGGTCGGACTGCAAGAAACCTACACCCTAGCGGCTACGACACTCTTGCTTACCTACGTGATTAGAGTTTTTTGCCCACACCTTGAGCTCTATAGTCTTAACAACACTAAGGGTCAGAATGCATTAACCCTTTTTTACACATAAAAAGGGAGAAAGAACAAATTTGTTCAACCAAAACAAAAGAACAAACTTGTTTAAACAAAACAAAAAGCGATGGAACTTGTCCGCTTATTACAAATGTGTCGCCTGACCTATCTGACTAAACTAACCCCTCAGAGGGATGATTTCATCTTCTATCTTGGTAGAAAGGTCATGCACTAGGGGGGCCACCTCCTTCTCGATGTCGTCCAGCTCGGTGTTGGTATAGACGGGTGCGAAGCCTTGGCTCATCATTACCAGATCATTGTTCTCGTAATGAGAACGAGCGATCATGAATGATCGGTGAATGCCAAAGTGAAGCATGCCCCTTGCCATATCACATGCCTAGTCCATGATCTAGGTGGCACAAACCACAAGCAAGCTTGTCTCCTGCTCCGAGGCCAGCTCGAGCTCATCGTAGACTAGCTGAACGATGACACGCATGTTGTTGTGTTTGTCGCTCTCCTTCTAGAGGATGTCCTTCACCTCACTGAGCTCCTTCTCTAGGCCATGGCTCTTCACCACCTCTGCCTCGAGCTTGTCATTGAGGCCTACCCAAGTCATGTATCGACTGTGTCAAAAGGCTTACTGCGGATTCTACTGGAGAAAGACAACAAGGGAAACTAGAGACTTACCATTCACATCCACCCGAAGCTTACGCACCTCATCGTGCTATCGGGTCACCTCGGCCTCCTAGGCATTGGATCTCTTCTTGGTGTTGACCGACCTCTACGATGAGCCCAACGGACATGCCTTTGGTGTTAACATTTAGGTCCCTCTCCCTCTGAAGCTCATCCTTGAGGTGGTCGATCCACCATTGAGTGTTGGCATGCTCCTAGGCGAGCCAGGTCAATCCCCATGTGGAGCTCCTCTATGGCCTGAAGCAAATCATCCCGCTCCTTCCGTAGCCACTCGAACTCTATGGTGTCCATGTGTACCCTCTTGATTGGGGCCGCAAGCTTCTCCTTGGCCTCATGGGCATCATCACGAGCATCCTTCTCCCTGACTCAGAGGTTGGACACCTCCTGGGTGGTAGGGGCAAGCTCAGCCACCTCCTGATGAGCGGTAGCAAGCTGTGCGGCCAGCCCCTCACTCCATCGCATCTCCTCAGTAAGGAACTAGGACTTCTCCTAACTATGGGCCATAAGGATCTGCGAAGAAGACAAGACTTAGAGGCACAGAAAGAGAACATGAGGGTTGGAAGCACGGTCATGCCATACTTGGCCAATCGGGGCAACAATGTCGTGCATCGAGCTCAGCATGGTGGTTAGGGCATGAACCGCGTCCCCAACCTCCATGTGGATGCTCCCCCATTCCCTCTCCTCTACCGCTTCATCAAGGGCAGCCACCCAGACCAGAGACCGGGACGTCCCCATGCTGACCTCAAGCGGCGTTGACCTCTCTTATGGTGGCAACTCCTCTAGAGTGTCTCTGTCAATGCAGGACGCATGGGGTTTCCCACAGAGAAGAGAGAAGAAGACCTGGTCCAACTAGGATTCCCTACATGTAATCCTACTAGGACTAGTTACACATAATCCTACTAGGATCTCTACTTTGTAACCGACTAGGACTCCCGCCTCTCCTGGACTATATAAAGGAGGGCAGGGGTCCTAGATCAAGGCACACATAACTGATAGAACTCACAACCACAACATACCTCGCAACACAACAAATAGTGCAGGGTGCAATATACTATCCACACCAGACTAGACGTAGGGCGCCGTGACTTTCCGGCATGCCGAACTAGTATAAATCATTGTCTCTCTGCGTTTACCATCGAGTTCCTACAAACGCCGATACCCCTCTGAACAAATCACCATCCTGGGTACCCCGTGATGGGTTGCCGGTGGTAAAACATCGACAGCTGGCGTGCCAGGTAGGGGCTTTCAGCGCAATTGCATTCGAGAGCTTGATGGACCTCAAGATCACTACAATATTGGTTGGGACAACATGCAAGCATGCTCTGTAGTGTAGTACATCTATCTACTTGGACACCACCGATTACTCAGCTATGTATAGGGCTTGATCGACAAGCAAGATAGTTATTAGAACTTACACGTACACCGGTGGCTGTTTTCGACTCGGACAAGCTAAACCATATCCGTCTTGACTTCATGCTATTAGACGTGTGTTGTCTGTTCCTGGGCCTCGGTGACGCCGCTACACAGCACATGTGGGCAAGGGAGTCCAACTTCTACAAGTCAATATACATGGAAGCCAATTGCTGAGGCTTCTTACCAATGGATCGACACGCAGCAATGACCACAACAACAACTCGATGGCTACTTCGACAGTTCAACTACTCGGACCTAACACACAAGTTGGGGATGGGTTTCCGAGTACTCGACAACAATCATCCACGAATCAAGATAAATCACTTTTTTAAATTATTTTTTCTCTGACTTGTTTCAGCATGATTGACCAATGCGCACAACACGCACTCTACTCGCTGGAGGGCAGCAAACTCTTGCGCACAATCATGCTCTCTTTTTTTCACAACGACGACTGCTCACTTTTGTCTTCTCTTAAAGTCACTAATCTTCTCGAGCAGAACACGCCTTAATTCATGAAAGCCTTAGGTGCACCTGTTATGCCTAAGTGCCAGCATACATACACGAGACAAAGATCTCAGCTGTGCAAATGGCAGTGCCCGCACGCGTAAACGAGACAAAGATCTCACACACGCAGTGGCTGTGGCTAAACGGGGACTGAGAGCCTAAACATAATAGGCTAACTACTCAGGAGAGATGTGGCTGAAATAAGAGCATGACACAAAATGTTTATATTAATCACTGAATAAATTTTAGTAGTTTCAATATTCTACAAATATGCTATATAATGTATGCATCTTTTCTTTCAGAACAAGCCTCGACAACAATGCTCCAGTACGCTAAGCGTATCTCCAATGGCTCAGCTAGCTTCCAAGCTTGGGGGCTGCAACAGGAGAAGTTCTCAGTCCTTACCAAGACAAATGCTTAGAAAGAACCCTGGATCGATCAGAAAATAACCCCGAAGAGGAGCTGCAAGCACCAAGACAAATTCAGAAAGAACCCGGATTGATCAGAAAACAACCCGGATAAGGTACATACAAGTTCAGAAAGAACCTGGACGAAGTGCAAACAATCTGGAAGAGGTACATCAAGAACCAGAGAAGTCTAGAAATGACCTGGATGAATAAAAACAACTCGAAAGAGCATCACAGCTTAGTCAAACACTAAGCTCGAGGGCTCGGCATTCGCTTCAACTACGCCTGGGGGCTCGAATTCGAGGATGAAAGACCAAGAATACAAGTATTCAAGACTACAACAAAGACAACACATCAAGACCCTTCATCTGCTTTCTATTCTAAAGAAAAGTACTCGGAGAAGGCTCGAGGGCTGCGGGATACATAACCCCAATTTTTTTTGAAGACAAGAATCTGGACCCTCCAACTTTTGCAAGCAAAAGCAAGAGGCTCGGGGGCTACACTCAGTGAGTGCAATTTTTATGAAAAATTGCACCCACCGAAAAAGAACTTGGAGCAACCAAGAAGACTAAAGGGACCCTCTGGCTTCTTGTCCCAACAAGCAAGAGGCTCGGGGGCTACACTCACCGAGTGCACTTTTGTCCAAAAGTGCACATCAGCCGAAGAAAAGACAAAGAAGACCATCTCAAGGTTTCACTTCAGAAGAACCTAGAATGGATTAATAACAACTCAACGAAGACCAAGAAGAACAAGAAGGCTTCTGAAGCTCATCCATGAAATGCTCGGGGGCTTATCGATGCGGGACCCATGGGGTTTCCCATGGAGAAGAGAGAAGAAGACCTAGACCAACTAGGATTCCCTACATGTAATCCTACTAGGACTAGTTACACGTAATCCTACTAGGATCTCTACTTTGTAACCGACTAGGACTCTCACCCCTCCTAGACTATATAAAGGAGGGCATGGGTCCTAGATCAAGGCACACATAACCGACTAGAACTCACAACCACAACATACCTCGCAACACAACAAATAGCGCAGGGCGTAATATACTATCCACACTAGACTGGACGTAGGGCGCCGTGACTTTTTGGCATGTTGAACCAGTATAAATCATTGTCTCCCTGTGTTTACCATCGAGTTCCTGCAAACACCGATACCCCTCCGAACAAATCACCGTCCCGGATACCCCATGATGGGTTGCCGATGGTAAAACATCGACAGTCTCCTCTAGCGGTAGAGGGGGCCTATGACACGGACATGGAGGATTGCTCTGTCACCACATCCATGAAGGATGCCTTGGGTGCACCCTCTTCTTCCGCCCCACCATAGACATGGCCACCTACACTGAACGATGGCTCTAGCCGTGCCACCTCCGCCTGCGACATCGAAGACACAACCGGCCACATCATGCCTACCATGGGCGCCCTGGACACGCCCTCCTCCACCTACTCTCCCATGGATGCAGCCATTGGCTGCACCTCCCTGATCGACGTCGTAGTCGCCCCAACGCCACTCATGCTCACCACCGACACGGAGCCAGCCAGCTCTTGGCACATTTATCGGAGGAGGATCTTTTTTAGAGTGAGCCATAGCAGAGTCCCACACCCTTCGATGCTGCAAGGGACATGGCGGTCAGTTCACGGCAAAAATTCATTAAGACAAAAGGATGAAAAAACTCTTGACTCACCTTGACACCATAATGCGAGGATGTTTTGGGGCCAGCTTGCCTGACCGCAGCTACTCCTCATTGGCACATTACCACTTTGAGCCCTCCCTCATCTCGGAGGGCTTGGACAAATCAGAGCGGATGCCTCCCACCAACCCCGAAGGCGCCACCGAGGGCTTGGACAGAGTGGGGCAACCTATTTCCGCCGGCTCTAGGGCCGCTATCGAAGGCCCAGACGAGGCGAGGTGGCCTGATTCCACTGGTTCCAAGGTTGCCATCGAAGGTCTGGATAGGGTGGGGTGGTTTGATTCTGGCTCCGGGGGCATGTCCTCCCCTCTCTTGCCACATGGCATGCCATGGGAAGGGCCCCTACGGTGAAGGCGTGTAACACCTCGGGTGTTTAAATACTAAAACCTACCATGTCATCATATGCATTACACATCATTTTGGTGTTAGTGAAAATTTTGATATGCATACACTAAAATAAGTTTACCTTTATGTTATATGTGTTGACTTGTATGGTTTGAATCAAGTTCAAAATCTTTGTATTGAGTTGAATTTCCGAAAACCCTCATTTCTAGTAATTAATTTTACCCTGGAAAACCTAATTCAAAATCTAAGTACATTTTCGGGTTGAACCTAAAAGCAAAAGTGTAGAGCTTATCAAGGTGTACAAAGTTGGTTTTTGGAGTTTTCAAAGTTGTTATACAAAATTTGAAGTAATTTGAAAAGGCGAAATGTACTCAAAGTGTCCCCTTTTGATTTTAAACTTGTATTTCAAAATGTAGACTGAATTAGAGTATGGTTATTAAAGAAACGTTGTAGAACTTTGAATTTGGAACAACTTTTATTTTTGGAGATTTTTGAGTTACCATGCAAATTTGGGAGTAATTTGAGAAATTAGACAAGTGGCAATTCATGTAATTAGTTAGAACAGTACCAGCGGGCAGCTGTCACCACCGTCGAGCTTCCTCTGGCTTCCAGGCGTGCTCGTGGCCACATTCGGCTTTGTGCTGGCATGGAGAAGGCCACGGTGTGGCTTCCTGTTGCTTCCTGGCCTGCATTACATGGTCTTCACCAGTCGCCTGTTTTTCTTCGTCCTTCTTCTCTGTTTTTCCCGTCGTTGCCGTCGCTGCTCCGTTGAGCTATGCCGTTGCCGTAGCGCCTTCCTTGTCTCAGCAAAGCATACCATAGCTCTGCCTCCTCCTTGCAAAACCAGCCATATAGTCCTGGGCTCTTGATTTCGACTGAGGTACGCTGTGCATCGTTTTTCTTCCTCGCGGCCGGACAGCGTCACCGGTGATCCCGCTTCACCATGGCCGGAGCTCTACTGTTAGCCTCTATTTTCTCCATGTTGCCGTGATGCTTTGTGCCTTGTTGCTTGATCATTTTGTCCACCGCAGCCACCAGAACACCATCGTCGACGTCTGCTTCGCCGCCGTGTTTGCTGTGAATGACGACGAGCTTCTCTGTTGCTCCTCTAGTCCATCTTTCTACTGGAGCGTGTTTAGGGTGAGCTCCTAATTCTTCCCAAGCATTTTGTTTAACTGCTACCAGCCTTGTTTTCACCGGCGTAGCACAGCCACGCTGTCGTGGCCGCCATGGCTGGCGTCGAGCTCGGTTTGAGCTGTAATTGGTGCAACTAGTGCCACCAATAGGTGCGTCTCGTAGTGGTGATCACGTTGGTACCCTCGTCGTCGCCGTTGATCTCACCGGCGGCGAGGAATCGCCGGTCAAAGCACGGTCGTTGCTGTTGAGCGTGGGAGGGCGACGCTGACAGGTGGGGTCACTCTGTCAGTGACTGTTATTTGAAAATGGATTTTTCTATTTTATAGAATTGAATGAATAGTGCTATGATTTTTTATTTTTGTATAGAATTAATTAGAGCTCCAAAAATTATGAAAATTTTTGTGTAACCTCTCTGAGATGTAAAATATTTAGGAAAAATATTAAATGTTGATTTTCAATAAATTTTGAGTGTGATAAAAATTGCTCTAATTAATTAATAAATGAGCTTCCATGATTTTCTAGGCTTTATTATTTATGAAAAAATTATGAAAATTGTTTTTCCACTTAGTTATCATGTGATGAGTCTTCACAAAAATGTTGAGCTCATTTGGAGAAAGTTTATTTATTTCATAATTTTAAATTTAATAATTAATTCATAAAAACAAATAGTAAACCTTAATGAATTAGGTTTTGTTTGAATTTTTGATTGAGTGATGACATTGGGTCATTAGTATAAATAATTCTTGGTACTTAAAGTAATTATTTGAATTTATGAAATGTTTAGTTAGTTGTTGATTTGCAACTATACCGCGAAGGAAAGTTGTATTCAAGTTATTAATTTTGCACCCATCATCAAGCATCATGTTTTAGATCTCGCATCATATTAAACATGACATTGTTACTACGTGTAGTGAACGAAAGTGAGAACATGGTAGTCAATCAAGTTGTGGAGGAAGTTAATCCATTTGTTGAGGTCGGATTTGATATATGTGGAACGTCTCTGGAACCTGATTATTCCGTCAACCAAGGCAAGCCTCGGATGCATTTAAACCTACCTTGTGTTTTACAAATTATATCGCTTTTGCTTTCAAGTACTGCATTAAGTGATTATGAGTTGGGTGAAAACCTAATTGGTGCATTACCAACCTTGTTTTTTAATATCAACCTTGTTAACCGTTTCAATCCGAGAATGCTTATTTATGTTTAGCCATGCTTAGAACGATAAAAGTCGGGTGATCACCGATCACCTACGAGATATAAATGGTTTCTTGGATACGACTGGTTATTTATATGATCATGAGATATGAGCATGTGGAGTAATAAATCTAGACTGGGCAGACTTGGTGTATGGGAGCCATAAGACATGGAAGTCTTATGAGCGGGTTCTTTCCACCTATGTCGATTAAGACATGTCCATTGTTGAATTGCATAAGGTGAGACTTTGTAGTACTAGCCACATACTTCGGTAAGCCTTAACTTGGCTATTCTATTACGAGAATGGCTACTTGTGCACTGGGAGTGGAGAGATGGCTGAGAATAGCGTGTACCCACATGGCAATGGGCTGGATTGGTGGAGTACTGTATTCTCGGGTGGCACGGACCCGTTCTTGTTTTAGAGGATCTGAGGGTAGGTTGGTATATGTAGGTCAGGGACCTACATATGTCATGTGGCTTGGGAATCCCTAGCTGGGTTTTAATCAGTTTGAATCATTGTTGCTCCTTGGTTATGGAGACTCAACTCACTATTCATCATTGTAGTTAATAACTAAAACTTGAGGAAGTTTTGAGAAAGAGTTTAATATGAGGTTTCATGATCTCAATACGGATCATGTCAGCTTTATATATGATTGATATGGAGATACAAATGTTGAAAGAAAGAATCTTGATAGAAAGCTTTCATGCAAAATAACCTTGTTTATTGCTAAAGCCTACCTTGAATCCCTGAGCCTGCATTCCTAAGTCTTATTAGTTTTTATTTCGGTTAAGTCTTGTTGAGTACTTTTGTACTCAGGGTTCGTTGACCCTTATTGCAGGTGAGCCTCATGAGCAGGTCTGCTTTGGACCATGCTGTCACAGAACCGACCAATTTATAAGAGCACAAGTACAAAAAACAATCACCGAAACGATCAAATTCTTGAACTTGAGCCCATAGAAACCCGGTAGTCAACCGAAATCTCGAAGGATTTCAAACCAACTTGCATACAACCAAGATCATAGTAATTCAATATAACATATCGTACGTTACAACATTTCGTAGCCGTTCGCAAATAGATTACATCATCATAGAGTCATCGTTATTACAAAACAAGTCTTGTAAACATGTAGAAGCAAATAGTTTAACTCACACACCGAGTTCAAATACACATACTGGTTTGCTGATCATGGCTCGCAAAAGCATTCAGATAAGAGAACGGAGATCATGCCCATGATCTAGTCTTCATCACCCGCCGGGTGGAGACAATACTTATAGAATCCCTAATATAGAAGGTCATCTACAACAAGAGGGAATAAACCCTGAGTATGAGAATGTACTTCAGCTAGACTTACCCTGTCGAAAACCAAACAAATGACACCAAGGATTATGCATAGCTTAATGTAGTGGAGCTGGCTGACACTTTCTTTTGCAGAAAAGCATAAGTAGTATGATCAACTCTTATCCTGACTAGCAGTGACTTTTTAGCCATTATCCTATCATCTATATTAGCACCTATACTAAGCAATCATTTTATTAAGGTGCAAACATTAATAACCATATCAGGTATTCATTATGGCAACCTTATCATCATCATCCATTTAACCATATCGTTAAATTAATTGAATCTACGTTGCCGCTGCTTAGTCAAGTTCTCACTATCCGAGAGAGACTGGCTGATTCGAATCGATTCCTATCCAGCTAGGAGGGGTATTCCTAACACAAACCCTGCTTCCCCCATCAGGGTCAGCAAACAAGTCACCTTTGGTACGATTCAGGAGTCACGAGTCTGAACAGATCGACATTCTCAGAGAACGACTCTACCAAGGTTGTTCGGGACTCTAACCCGCCTTGGACTTATGCCAATGGCTCTCTGCACACATCCTTACTACCTCCAGAATGCACGCCACTGCTCGCGTCCCTGGCCTGAGTCGAGCTACTAGGCTTCGCGGTCGGAATGACTTATCCGGCCAGCTAAGTGTTAGGCTGCATTCAACATGACATGAGGACGTACAGTATATCAGTCCTTAAACGACTCAGATGGAGTCACTATGTTCAAACCTACACAAGACCCCATCCGGTCTTAATTCATTATTCACATGGTTCTTTTCCATGATAGCAAATATAGCCAACCGTGATCCACCTCATCCTAAAGCTTGCAGGTGACAGGAAATCACCTGACTTCTACCGCACTAAGCATGGCTAAGCATTTAACCTATCCTGAACTTAAATAGGATTCTAGTGCGATATCTGGCCAAGGAAGAATATATAATGCAGCAATTGGTTCCAACCAATTCCTATACGTAATGCATCATCAACAATAAAAGATACTCAATGTATTTGTAAAAGCATGGGAGGCTTAATATGCTCCGGGGCTTGCCTTTTAGGAACGAGGAAGGCTGGTGGTCAGGGCACTCAGGCAACTCCTCCGCAGCGGCTGCTTCATCGGCTTCTTGCACCTCGAGTTCCTCCTCCTGGTTGGCTCCCTCAAACTCTAGCAACGTCACTCCCTCCGGCACACCTATTGCATGAATGCGCAAGATAAATATCATGGATGCACATGAATGAATGTCAGGGATGCTCGGGGAATGCGCATGTTCGCTGTAGTTCGCATATTCCAATTTAAGCCCTATTCAAATCACTTTACTTACCAAGTTTATACAACCTAATGTATAATTGCTCATCTTCAGTTAATGACCTAGCACCTGCACCTAAGCATATTCTCAAGTTAGGTTAACCCCTAACAATCAACGGAAACATTGCATCAAGCATACACTCAAACATTTGTATTTCAGCAAAATGAAACTATGCAGTGGTGCAGTAAACTAGCCATAACTGGATATTTATAAATCCAAATGACTACAATTCATTTTCAGACCTAAAAGCATGATTCAATACTTTACCAAGTCGAATTCATAAATCAACAGAACTCTATCCTCACAAGGCAGAGAGTAAGCAAAAACTGGAACCTAACTTTAAACAGCTGTAGTTTCTAAACTACTAGGCCCAATGCCCTCAAATTTTGACAGGAGCTAGATACATAAAGTATCTACAACTCTTGTATTCATCTCATTCACAGAAAACCAAAATATTATAGGGAACTTTCTAAAGTCACCAGATCTGTCCAGAGGGACATAATACAAACGAATAATTAATAACTTAAGATGTAAACATATAATTGGACAAAACTAAATCTACTCATATGTAACCCATATCACAAGGACACCAGAAAGTAGGGTGTTCATCACTAAAACATTTCCTCTAATACCTTTCTTAATTTATTTAATTAATTAGAGGAAATAGTAAACATATATGAAAACTATACCATTAAATCTACAAAAATTACAGTAGACACTACATGCCCTAAGTAGACTACCATAAAAATTTCACACTATTTTAGTAAGTATAACAGCCTACACAAAATTAGTAAGGCAGAATGGCTTAAAATGGCATAATTAGGAAACCTTAGTGAAAAGTGTCAAGCAATAGATTTCATATTTTTCCTAGCATCCATAAGGTACCAAGATACTACCTACCAAGTTTCATGGCCATAGAATTCATAGATAATTTACAAAAATTCAAACAAGTATCCACCAATGATAAAAGGAAAATCTATAACTCACAAACTACACATGCAATGTCTCTCAAATTTTAACCAGAGCTTCTACTAAGCAATACTAGCTTACCCACAAAATTTCACAATTTTTGGATCACAGAAACTCAAGTTATGATTTAAACAAGTTTGCATGCATTCAAAAACACTTTTCAAGTTCCTATTTAATTCATCCAAAATTTCTACATAAAGTGCTCAAGACATATTTTTCTTAAATACTAGACCTAACTATGAGTCTAAAAAAATTGGAAGTACTCAATTTGGATCTACCAATTTGGAGTTACAAAATTTACAAAACAACACTAAAAACTGGAATTTTTGAACTATCTTCTCAAACTCAGTCATTGACGTGGGGGACCCGGTTGTCAGCCGGACCCACCGGTCAGCGAGACGAAACAGAGGAGGCGACGTTTGATGGCGCAGTGTTGGTCTTGCTCGCCAACGGCGAGGACTTCGGCGACACCACGGCTACCTACATGACCTACGCGAGGAGAGGAACCGATTGGTGCTACTAGCTAGAGCTACGACCTAGCGGAGGGAGCTTGTCGCCGGTGATGGTGGCACAACAAAGCTTCGGCGTGAGCTGCCGGCGACGGCAAGCCATGGCTGGCTCAACCGAGCATGGCGTGAGCTATAGGAGGTCGCCACGGTGCTATCCCAGCAAAGAGACGAGGCGGGGAGGGTTCCTAGCTACCCCGACCACGGTGGCCTCAACTCCGACGAGGGCACGCTCATAGCGGCGGTGGCTGGAATGGTGAATGCGCTCTTACCAACGCTCAAACAGCTTGGCTAAGTGGTGGAGAAGGTCGAGAGGAACACTGTGGAGCTACGGTGAAGACGGAGTTCATGTTTTTGTGGTGGTTTGCAAGCTCTGCGATGGCGAAGCTCTGCGGCAGCGATGGCGGAGCGGCGAAGCTCGCTTGCAGTGCGTGGTGGAGGCGAAGAAATGAAAAATGGAGTGACAAGCAGGTCAGGCAGGCGTGTGGGGTGTTCAAGTCATGGCCTACGATGCCAGAATGGCCGTGGCACATGGCCAGCAGCGATCAGACGGCTGACGACGAGTGTCACCCACGCGTCGGACGTTTTCTGAAAACGGTCAGCACTGTAGCTCGCCATTCAGTGAAAATGATCAGCCTGACAGCCATGTTTGATAGTGTTTGATTTCTTAAATCAGTGATGAATTAGTGCAAGCAATGTACATGAAAGTTGTAGAGCTATAGTAGGGCTACAACTTTGATTTAGAAATCAATAGCTAAATCACAACGGATCACGAGTTATGTCAAGCCAAAGTTGGCCCATTCAAACTGAAATTGGATTTAGGACTTAGAAATATTTTCAAGTGTTGAATCAGCTTTCAATTCTGACTTGTGGGTCCTTTTTGAACATGTTGTGCACATTTTCATGACTTGACTTCTAAACAAAGTTTGTTCCTTATCAAATTAGCTACAACTTTGTTTTAGGTTGCTCAGACATGCAAACATCGTAAGCTACACTTTTTAAACAGTCAAACCAAAGGGTTCAGGGGTCAAATTTGGTCAAACCATGACTTGGGAACCTAATTAGTCAAAGTGATCAACATGAACAATGTTCCAAAAGACATTCTATGTGTAACTAAGTCACTTACAAGAGTTTTTATCCACACCATACATTGGTCATACAAGAGTCAAGCAAGGTATGTACTGAAACAATGAAAAACACATGAAATGTTACAACTGTTTCATAGTCATGTTTCACTTGTTTCCTAATCTTGTTGCATAGTACTAACTAACTTTGTTTCACTAAGTGAGTGGCACATGTTGCACTTAAGTGTTGCACACTTTACATTTCATAAAGGAAACAACACACAAGAAACATAATGATACGTTGCAATGTTTCAAAGACATATTTCATGTGATATAAGCTTGTGAATGAATGAATGATGCTCATGTCCATGAATGCAAGTGCAAATGTGGAAGGCAAACACCTGGGGTGTTACAGCCCTACCCCCTTATAAAAATCTCATCCCAAGATTTGAAAAGCGTACCATTGTTGATAGAATTCCTTATAACCATCCCTCAAATAATCTTCCCTTTCCCATGTTGCATCGCATTCACTACCCTGATTACTCCACATGACTTTGTAGAACTTGACCACCTGACTCCGAGTCACTCGCTCACGAGTGTCAATCACTCGAACCGGCTTTTCTTCAAAGGTCAAATCAGATTTTAACTCGATATCCCCCAATGGAACTCTCTCTTCAGGGACGCGAAGACATTTCTTCAATTGGGATACATGAAAGACATTGAAGATAGCACTCATCTCATGAGGTAATTGAATCTTGTAC
Source organism: Miscanthus floridulus (assembly GCF_019320115.1). Classification (NCBI taxonomy): domain Eukaryota; kingdom Viridiplantae; phylum Streptophyta; class Magnoliopsida; order Poales; family Poaceae; genus Miscanthus; species Miscanthus floridulus. Next base: position 60,869,737 of record NC_089591.1, on the reverse strand, counting down.
GCCACTTTACCACTTTGTCTAATGATTTCAAACGGACCAACATATCTCAGCGCAAGCTTTCAGCTTCACACCAAAGCGTTGGGCACTTTTCATAGGTGAGACTTTCAGATAAACGAAGTCTCCAACTTCAAACTCAATAGGTTTTCTTCGTCGATCAGCATAACTTTTCTACCTAGCTTGAGCTGCTGGCCATGTGGGTTTGGATAGTACAGGACTTGTTCTTTGGCTTCTTGAACAAAATCAATGCCATAATATCTCCTTTCACCAGCTTCTACCTAGTTCAATGGGGTTATACACTTCCGGCCATACAAAGCCTCAAATGGTGCCATCTTTATGCTCTCTTGATAACTATTATTGTACGAGAATTCAGCTAGGGGTAACCATTTTTCCCATGAGCCCTTAGTCGAGATGACACATGCTCTCAACATATCTTCTAAGATTTGATTCACTCGTTCAGTTTGCCCATTGGTTTACGGATGATAGGCAGAACTTCTTACTAGCTTAGTTCCTAAAAATCCAGTGCAAGTGCTCCCAAAAGTGAGCAGTGAACTGTGGTCCTCTATCTGAGACAATAGTACGAGGGATCCCATGAAGTCGGACTATCTGGTTGAAGTACAACTCCTGCATAGTCGGTTGGATGAAAGTCTATGCGGACTAGGAATGAAGTGTGCCGACTTTGGTCAGTACGGTCAACAATCACCCAAATGGAGTTAAAATTCCTCTGAGTAGTAGGGAGTCCAACAATAAAATCCATACTTATCTCCTATTATTTCCAACCTTGGGATAGAGAGTGGCTGAAGTAATCCAGCTTTCATGTGTACAGCCTTGACTCGACTAACAAGTATCACACCTAGCCACATAAGCGGCTATCTCTTTCTTCATTTTGGTCCACCAAAATCGAGGCTTCAAATCATGATACATTTTACTACTACCAGGATGAATAGATAATTTAGAGGAATGAGCTTCGGATATGATTTGGTTTCTAAGCTCTCTATTCTTCGGAACTACCAACCTATCCTTGAACCATAACACGCCTTCCTCATCTATTCGAAAATGTTTGGTTTCTTGCTCTTTCATCTTGCGCTTGATGTGAAACACACCTACATCTGTCTTCTGTAGCTTGATAATTCGACTCTATAGAGTACAACTGACAGTGATGTTGTGAAGGACTGTAGGATGAAGGAGCTTTGACAAATGGACATCACTCTCAATCAATGAGTGGTAATGAGACTTTCTGCTTAAGGCATCCACTGACGATGTTTGCCTTGCTAGGGTGATAGTGCACTTGGAGGTTATAATCCTTGATCAACTCGAGCCATCTTCTTTGACACATATTTAACTCTGGTTGAGTGAAGGTGTACTTGAGACTTTTATGATCAGTGTAGATGTTGCACACATTGCCAAGTAGATAATGTCTCCAGGCCTTCAAAGCATGAACAACTGTAGCGAGTTCCAAGTCATGCGTTGGATAATTCACTTCATGCTTCTAAAGTTGGCAAGAGGTATAAGCAATGACTCTACCCTCTTGCATAAGAACACCTCCTAACCCAATATCTGATGCATCATAGAACACATCAAAAGGTTTCTTGATATCCGGTTGTGCCAAAATTAGAGCCGACGTTAGAAGAGTTCGTAGGGTATGGAAAGCCGTATCACACTCAGGAGTCTAGACAAACTTCATGTTATTTTGCAGCAATCGAGTCATAGGCTTGGCTATTTTAGAGAAATCCGAGATGAAGCGATGATAATAGCCAGCCAACCCCAGAAAACTCTAAACCTCGTGCACCAAGATGGGAGCCTTCTAGTTCAATACTTCTTGCACCTTGGTGGGATCAACCATAATTCCACCATCGGACAACATGTGTCCAAGAAAAGGTACCTCACGAAGCCAGAATTCACATTTGCTAAACTTTGCATATAGCTGGTGTTCCCGCAATCTAGTGAGAACCACCCGTAAATGTTTCAACATGATCTTCTTCATTCTCAGAATAGACCAGGATATCATCTATAAATACCACCACAAATTTGTCCAACTCAGGGCATAAACACTGAATTCATCAGATACATAAAATGTGCGGGGGCATTGGTTAATCCAAAAGACATAACCAGGTACTCATATAGACCATATCTTGTAGAGAATGTGGTTTTTGGGACATCCTCAGGCCGAATTTTGATTTGATGATACCCAGATCTCAAATCAATCTTGGAAAAGACTTTTGCTTTAGACAACTGATCAAACAAGATATCGATGCGTGGCAGAGGGTACTTATTCTTGATTGTAACTGCATTCAAGGGTCTATAATCTACACACATGCATAGAGATTGATCCTTCTTCTTCACAAAGATGGCTGGGCACCCCCACAGAGATGAACTAGGGTGGATAAGGCCTTTCTTTAGCAGTTCATTCAACTGGGTCTTAAGTTCGGCTAGTTCATTAGGAGGCATTCTATACGGCCTTCTAGAGATGGGAGCTGTACCAGGAAGCAACTCTATCTTGAATTCTACTTCTCGATCCGGGGGCAATCTAGGCAAATCATCGGGGAAAACATCCGAAAAGTCACACACGACAGGGATGTCTGCCAAAGACTTTGCTTGCACTGCATTGGTCGTGCAAGAAAGATTGATGCCCCTAGGTAACTGTACTAGAAAACCCTGCTGATTGCTAGGATCTCTGAGCATAACTACCCTAGTCGATGTATTGATAAGCACTCCATGACGGCTCATCCAGTTCATTCCCAATATTACATCGATACCTAGCCTCGGTAAAATTACCAGATCAACCTAATAACTTCGCCCCTCTATCACAAATTGTACATCCCCAACTACCAGCTTGGTTGGGATAATACCACTGGCAGCCCTAATATAATAACCCTCACCCTCAACAGTATATGTTTTCTGCATAAACTTGGATGCAAATGCTGGACTAATGAAGGAATGCGAAGCACCTGAATCAAATAGTACAACTGCTGGGTGTTGGTCAATCAGAAACTTACCGGCAGTCACTACCTCTCCTGAAGGAATCTCAGTAATATTAGTGTGGTTCACTTGTCCCTGACGGCCACCCTAGTAATTATTCTTCTTAGGGTAAGGGCACTCCCTTGCCTAGTGGCCTATCTTGTTGTAGTTCCAGCATGGCATGTTGCTTGGTGGAGCCCTAGAACTGCCCTGACTGGTAGTGCCCTTGGGAAGAGCAACTATAAATGCCTTGTGAAACCCAGTCTTGGCAGGATTTGTCTTCTGTGGTAGGCGAAACTTGGCGGCTGACGCTGGAGGACAGAATGGAGCCCTCTACACGACGGGAGCCTTAGATTATGAGGCACCCACCTCATAGGCCCTCTTACGACTTTTCAAAGCCACGTATACAGCATTGTTGTTCTCTTGTGATAAGGCATCACTCACAAACTCATTAAAATGAGCACACTTGCAATTTCCCACTGGTCTTCATCAGTTTGGGACGAAGTCCCCGCTTGAAGCTTGCAATCTTCTTAGCATCGGTGTCCACAAACTCGGATAGCATACCTTGCAAGGTTGTTCAAAGCTTGCAGGTATTCATTAGGCTCTTGTTCCCCTAGGGTTAGCTTTATGAACTCTAGTATGTTTGATCACCATAAGACAAGGAGGAATGTAATTTCCCCTAAAAGCAGACTTGAATTGATCCCAAGTGATTTGGGCATTAGCAGGCATAGTGGACCGATGATGACTCCACCAAATGCCAGCTGGCCCATGCAGTTGGTGCGATGCGTACTCAGTTTTTAGCACCTCAGTCAAGCAGAGCAGACGGAACTTCTGCTCAAGAGTATTCAACCACTCATTAGCTTGTAGAGGCTCCTCAGCCTCCTTGAAGATTGGGGGTTTCATGTTAAGGAAATCCTTGAAATCACTGTATTGATTTGGATCCGGTCCTTGGCATGGACCACGGCCATCACAATTTGCAATCATACGGAGGGCCTCGGCCATAGTGCGCTGCCCTTCCGCAAGCATTGCTATTAATTTCGTTGGTGTGGGTGGTGGTGGTGGAAGTTCATCATCATCACCCGCACTAGTGGAACAAGTACGAGGCATCTACACAATGCGCAACCAGTAATTATTGATGATGTCAGCACATTAGAGAGGAACAATATAATCATGCCAAACTGAATTTACTGACGAGAATAAAAACTTCATACAATAAACAGAGGTAATAATTCATTCTTCAATCACCACATCATCAAGTAGATTACTAGCACCAAACGCAGTGCATTCCAACATGACAAGTTTTAACTTAACCATTACGATACGCATCCTGAAGGGAGCGAATTGAAGTACATTACATGCCAAATTTGAATTAAAAAGGTACATCCAACATCAGTCTTCGTACTTAAGTTCATTACATCCCTGACTGCAAAAGCTTAACTAGTGAGGCTTGCTAACAAACTACTCATCGAAGTGATCGCTGTCCACATCAGAGACACCTTGGACTTCTTCTGAGTCTTCCTCTTCTTGTTCATCTGCCGACTCAGCTACATTATCATCCATCTGCACATCCTCTTCTTCCTCATCGGCCTCAATTACTTGAGGTCCACCCACTATTGGATACTTGGGTATGGGACGGGGAATAGGAAACAGACTTTTGTGTAGCTGATGGTGCTCAACCTGAAGCTCTTCAAGCTGTTCTTGTAGTGCTTGCTCTCTTTGAAAGGCGTTGTGGTTGGCCAAAACCCAACCTCGACGTCTTTCTTCTGCTAACTCTAAAGCTGGCATCCCAGGTGATGTGTCACACTGATCCAACTCTTGTGCGGCCTCATCTCTCTCAATAGTGAGGTTCATCAGCTGGTTATGAAGTGCATCTCTCTCACGTGTGGTTTGACCCCACTGTTGTAGATGATAATTTGCAATACCGTGAATCTCCTCAACTTCTTGCTGAGCTCTCCCACATGCATCCACCCTACGACGATACTTGCGGGCATGCAACCTGAACCTATGCTAGGCTTCCATTGCCTTGCCAGCTTCATCTAGTGCACTTGAAAGGGTGTTTTGCCTGACTCGACAAAGCTTCAAGACTGCCATCATAGCACTCATTCCAGCGTTGTCGCTCTGCACACATTCGCCATGGCCTCGAACCAAGGCCTGACCAACGTCCTGAGTCCACTCAGCCTTGGTAGGAGACACTCGGGGAATGGATGAAGTAGGTCCACCCACTAACTCATCCCCAAAGCTCTGTGCTATATCCATTAGCACATCAAGGGCAGCAACCTGAGAGGCTTCCCATGGACTACTGTCCATCAGTCTCAATGCTCCACCCATGCCACAACGGTCTTGAGGGGTTTTGCTGGCACCACAAAGGTCATGACATACTAGGGTACATCTCCTAATGGTACCGCCTGCCTCCATGTGTAGCTGGGTGCCTCCAGGGTACCCGACCAAACTGAGCACCCTCTAGAGCAAAGTGGGAGTACCGAACTTGGTCCAAAAAGGTGCTGCTACCAGTAGGAAACACGGGCGTGGCCATCTGTATCAAAAAGGGATGCAATTCACATGTGAGAGGGTTACTCTGCTGAGAGATTGTACTTTATACTTGGGATAAGTAATTATAAGGGAGGGAGTAATGCAATATGAATGTCATGAGTGAATATGATGCATGCTCATTCCGTATAGTCCTCACAAACCTAAGAAAATTTAAGCTTTAGCGGGATATACGGTGGCATACATACGTTCTCTCAATTAGTGGTAACTAGTCGATCTACATGGTGCGTTGTTAGCATACCTACAGAAAAACTTCATTGTAGCCCAACCCAACAAGATATAATGCTAATTAGACAAGTAGTAACTAAGATACTCTCCATATATACATCCCCCGATATATATACTTCGGTATCCAAACTACCCAACAAATGTACCCACAATTAAGTACCTTCATACATACATGTATGCAACATGTAAATACTCCAGTAACCACAACTAGCTCTCCCCTAGACCGACGGTTGGATGGTCATGCTCTCGCAACTCACACTTACCATAGCGTAGAGGCAATTGATCCATACATTACCATTCAAACGAATGGCACCCATGCAATATCATGCCGCATGGATGACAAAATAGAAACAATCAATTCCCCCAAGTTAGTAATTATATATAAGCCACCTAGAAGTCCTTAAGTGGGCTATAAGGGATGTGATCACCAGTATACCATAAAAATTTTGATTTTTGAACACTTATATATAATTATAAGTTTAAAACCCATCTTTACAACAAAAGCTTTTGTTTTAAATAGCCGTAAGACATGTTTAATGTTGAATCTAGCTCTGATGCCAGCTGTCACGGAACCGACCAATTTATAAAGCACAAGTACAAAAAACAATCGCCTGAAACGATCAAATTCTCGAACTTGAGCCCATATAAACCCGGTAGTCAACCGAAATCTCGAAGGATTTCAAACCAACTTGTATACAACCAAGATCACAGTAATTCAACATAACATATTGTACGTTACAACATTTCACAGCCGTTTCGCAAATAGATTACATCATCATAGAGTCATCGTTATTACAAAACAAGTCTTGTAAACATGTAGAAGCAAATAGTTTAACTCACACACCGAGTTCAAATACACATACTGGTTTGCTGATCACGGCCCGCAAAAGCATTCAGATAAGAGAACGGAGATCATGCCCATGATCTAGTCTTCATCACCCGCTGGGTGGAGACAATACTTACAGAATCCCTGATATAGAAGATCATCTACAACAAGAGAGAATAAACCCTAAGTACGGGAATGTACTCAGCTAGACTTACCCGCCGAAAACTAAACAAATGACACCAAGGATTATGCATAGCTTAATGTAGTGGAGCTGGCTGACACTTTCTTTTTATAGAAAAGCATAAGTAGTATGATCAACTCTTATCCAGACTAGCAGTGACTTTTTAGCCATTATCCTATCATCTATATTAGCACCTATACTTAGTAATCATTTTATTAAGGTGCAAACATTAATAACCATATCAGGTATTCATTGTGGCAACCTTATCATCATCATCCATTTAACCATATCGTTAAATTAATTGAATCTACGTTGCCGCTGCTCAGTCAATGTTCTCACTATCCGGGAGAGACGGCGATTCGAATCGATTCCTATCCAGCTAGAGGGGTATTCCTAACACAAACCTTGCTTCCCCCGTCAGGGTCACAAACAAGTCACCTTTGGTACGATTCAAGAGTCGCGAGTCCGAACTAGATCGACATTCTCAGAGAACCACTCTGCCAAGGTTGTTCGGGACTCTAACCCACCTTGGACTTATGCCAATGGCTCTCCGCACATCCTTACTACCTCCAGAATGCACGCCACTGCTCGTGTCCCTCGGCCTGAGTCGAGCTACTAGGCTTCATGGTCGGAACGACTTATCTGGCCAGCTAAGTGTTAGGCTACGTTCAACATGACATGAGGACGTACAACTGTATCGGTCCTTAAACTGACTCAGACAAAGTCACTATGTTCAAACCTACACAAGACCCTGTCCGGTCTTAATTCATTATTCACATGGTTCTTTTCCTACGATAGCAAATATAGCCAACCATGATCCACCTCATCCTAAAGCTCGCAGGTGACAGGAAATCACCTGACTTCTACCGCACTAAGCATGGCTAAGCATTTAACCCGTCCTGAACTTAAATAGTATTCTAGTGCGATATCTGGCCAAGGAAGAATATATAATGCAGCAATTGGTTCCAACCAATTCCTATACTGTAATGCATCATCAATAATAAAAGATACTCAATGTATTTGTAAAAGCATGGGAGGCTTAATATGCTCCGGGGCTTGCCTTTCAGGAACGAGGAAGGCTGGTGGTCAGGGCACTCGGGTAACTCCTCCGTGGCGGCTGCTTCGTTGGCTTCCTGCACTAAAAACTAGAATTTTTGAACTATCTTCTCAAACTCAGTCACTGACAGTGGGGGACCCAGTTGTCAGCCGGACCCACCGGTCAGCGAGACGAAATAGAGGAGGCGACATTTGATGGTGCAGCGTTGGTCTTGCTCGCCAACGGCGAGGACTCCAGCAACACCACGGCTACCTACATGACCTACGCGAGGAGAGGAACCGATTGGTGCTACTAGCTAGAGCTATGACCTAGTAGAGGGAGCTTGTCGCCGGTGATGGTGGCACGACAAAGCTTCAGTGCGAGCTGTCGGCGACGGCAAGCCACGGCTGGCTCAACCGAGCATGGCATGAGCTATAGGAGGTCACCACGGTGCTATCCTAGCAAAGAGACAAGGTAGGGAGGGTTCCTAGCTACCCTGACCACGGCGACCTCAACTCCGACGAGGGCACGCTCATGGCGGTGGTGGCTAGAATGGTGAATGCGCTCTTACCAACACTCAAATAGCTCGGCTAAGTGGTGGAGAAGGTCGAGAGGAACACTGCGGAGCTACGGTGAAGATGGAGTTCATGTTTTTGTGGTGGTTTGCAAGCTCTGCGATGGCGGAGCGGCGGAGCTCGCTTGCAGCGCGCGGTGGAGGCGAAGAAATGAAAAATGGAGTGACAAGCAGGTCAGGCAGGCGTGCGGGGTGTTCAAGTCATGGCCTGCGACGCCAGAATGGCCGTGGCACGTGGCTATCACGATTAGACGGCCAGCAACAAGTGTCACCCACGCGTCGGACATTTTCTGAAAATGGTCAGCACTGTAGCTCGCCATTCAGTGAAAATGATCAGCCTGACAGCCATGTTTGACAGTGTTTGATTTCTTAAACCGTGATGAATTAGTGCAAGCAATGTACATGAAAGTTGTAGAGCTATAGTAGGGCTACAACTTTGATTTAGAAATCAATAGCTAAATCACAACGGATCATGAGTTATGTCAAGCCAAAGTTGGTCCATTCAAACTGAAATTGGATTTAGGACTTAGAAATATTTTCAAGTGTTGAATCAGCTTTCAATTCTGACTTGTGGGTCCTTTTTGAACATGTTGTGCACATTTTCATGACTTGACTTCTAAACAAAGTTTGTTCCTTATCAAATTAGCTACAACTTTGTTTTAGGTTGCTCAGACATGCAAACATCGTAAGCTACACTTTTTAAACAGTCAAACCAAAGGGTTCAGGGGTCAAATTTGGTCAAACCATGACTTGGGAACCTAATTAGTCAAAGTGATCAACATGAACAATGTTCCAAAAGACATTCTATGTGTAACTAAGTCACTTACAAGAGTTTTTAGCCACACCATACATTGGTCATACAAGAGTCAAGCAAGGTATGTACTAAAACAATGAAAAACACATGAAATGTTACAACTAGTTTCATAGTCATGTTTCACTTGTTTCCTAATCTTGTTGCATAGTACTAACTAACTTTGTTTCACTAAGTGAGTGGCACATGTTGCACTTAAGTGTTGCACACTTTACATTTCATAAAGGAAACAACACACAAGAAACATAACTATACTGTTGCAATGTTTCAAAGACATGTTTCATGTGATATAAGCTTGTGAATTAATGAATGATGCTCATGTCCATGAAATGCAAGTGCAAATGTGGAAGGCAAACACCTAGGGTGTTATAGTGCTGCATGACGGTTGTTGAGATCAATGATGATAAGTGAATGTGTGACCCTTGGGCAGGGTACTTATATTGTGTGTTTGTATTATGTTACTAATGCCACTCCACTACTATGGTTTGTAATAATTATCGAACTTAGTTTGTAAGATTTGAAACTATTGTTTTGTAAACTAAGTTATTGTAAGACTTCCTGCTATTTTACTCTGATGTAGATATTTGAATAAATGTTATAATACTACAATGACTCTATAATGGGATCTTGCTCAGAAATCATGGATGATTTGGGGTTCTCCGAGGACACCCGACAGTCTTCTTATGTTACCGGGAACATACGCATAGTCGTCAGAGGTCATTGGACAGTGACAGGTGCATGTGGGCCCTATAATTTAGGAGGTTCTACCACATAATGGTATCATAGTGATCATTACAAAGTTTTTGTTGTATGGTTTTACAAAAACTTCAAAATGATTTGGGACAATTAAATGTAACCTATTGATTTGGTCCTAAATTGCTTCTGACTTATCTTATTTCATTCTCGCCATTCCTTATTTGATTAAAAAGGCTTTGTGTGGTGGAGTAGTAATCTTATTATGCCCTATATAATAACAACTATTGTTTATGAGCTTTGATGTGTTTGTTCATAAGAACAATTCATGCATCATGATTAATCCACTTGTTACTTCCTTTAGCTCTAAGTCTGGGTTGGGTAGTGAGTCTGGGTTGAGTTGTGTAATCCATCCTTGCTGCTCTTGAGACTTTTATCAGATCGTCTTACTATTTTGAAATCTTGTTTCTTATAATATGGCTCATACCAAGGTAACACCCCGTAAGTTCCGTTGGACCCAAAGGAGTTCCTCATCACCAGCTTGCCCTTAGGAGTGATGGTGCTAGCAGTAGTAGCTTTAGGCCTGATCCCCTGGCTAAGATACAGAGGCTTTTAGCAGAGTTAGCATAGGCTACTAGAGATAGGGCCTTGGATGCCATCCAGGTGGGCAAGTTATAGAATCAATTGAAGCGTCTCACCACCGCTCATAAGAACTGTGAGCGTATGTTAGTTTGTATGGTGGAAGGAAGAAACGAGGCTTGGCATAGAGAAGATGTAGCTAGAGCCTGAGCTCATGAGTTAGAGTTCTATGTAGAAGACTTAGAAGAATATTCTACCAATCTACATGAAGAAGTCCATAGGCTGAACAATCTTTTGGATCCAAATCATGAACCTCAGGCAAATGCAATGGACCCAGGTGTCATCATTGTAGATGATGATGAACTTGAAGAGGAAGAAGAAGAAGATCTAGAAGAATTAGTGATGATCGATGAAAGTGATAATAAAGGCGGAAATGTTTCTGGAATGGATACCGATCACGAGGTTTGATGTGATCGAGGAGAAGAGTAGAGTTGTTGTATAGCGAGTTCTAGTCTAGTTGGGTAGTTTTGCTTAAGTGCAGACTGGTGTATAAATAAGTGAACCCACTGTAATGTGTTTGTAGCAAGCTCTTTTAATAGTTCAATAAAGGCTTGTAAGTAAAGTTTGGTTTGTCATGAACAGATGCGTCGTACTCAGGGTTTGACTATTCCTGGTACTTCACATGATGAGGATGGTATTCCTGATCCGCCACCAGTTCCACCAAATTTGGCTGATGCTATTGCAGCACTGGTCAATGTGATCGTCGATAATGCTCGGTTGCTTTGGGAGTTAGCTCAAAGCAATCAAAATATGATGCAAGGGAACTATGGTCGTAATCATCAACAGCAAGAAGCTATGTATGTTGATTTCACTGATATACGACCACCAGTGTTTACCAAGGCTGACGAACCACTGGAAGCTGATGATTGGCTTCGTACCATAGAGCAGAAGTTTGATCTCATTCCATGCATTGAGTTTCAAAAGCCTGTTTTTGCTGCCCAACAACTTAGAGGTGCAGTAGGTGCTTGGTGGGCAAACCTTGTGGCTATGCAACCAACAGGTGTTCAGTTAACTTGGGCCAAGGTCTGTACTGCTTTTTGTGCCCATTATATTCTAGAGGGAGTTATGGCCATGAAGCTGGATGAGTTTCTTACTTTGAAACAAGGTGATCAAACAGTCATGCAGTATGTGGGCAAGTTCAATCACCTTTCACAGTATGCACCTGAGCATGTAAACACAGATGTCAAGAAGAAGAAGTGGTTCATGCGAGGTCTAAATACCAAACTTCAGACAATGATGACTACCTGCACCAATGTCACATATCTTGAGGTAGTCAACATTGCTATTGCTTTGGAGGAGAAATATCGGCAACATAAGGAGATTAAGAGGAAAAAGAGTGTGCCATCTGGATCTTTTGGTGGTAATAAAAAGAGACAGAAGATAATCTATCATCTAGTGAATCACTATTGTCCTCTTTATCATCCACTGCAGTTTCAAGCCACGTTCTAATGTCAGTCCTGCTACAACTTACCAAAACTCTCAACAGTCAAATGTTCCTGGTGTTCGTGCTCCAACACCCCAAGGCCACAATTACCCATGTTTCAATTGTGGGAAGTTAGGTCATTTCTCTAGGGAATGTCCGTATCCTAAGCAGTATAATCTAAATTTTTAGAAGGCTCCTGGAAATCAACAACAAGGTCAAGCCCAAAACAAGAACAACAACCAAAATGCTCAGAAGGGCAAAGATGAAAAGAAGACAGGGCGGGTTTTCTATATTTAGGCCAAGGAGATTCCAGAAGGAGAGCCCATGATGCTGGGTATGTTTCCTGTTGCCGATCATCCTGCAGTTATGCTTTTTGATTCTAGGTGCATCTCATACATTCATTAATAGAACCTTTGTCATAAAGCATGAAATTCCAATTAGGGCAACAAAGGAAAATTTCTTTATATAGTCGCCTAGGGGACGTCTGTGTACTAAGGAAATGGTGTACTAGGTACCCATAAACCTGGGTGGGCATATTTTCCCAATACCATGATTATTCTCAAGGATCAGGATATAGATGTGATCTTGGGAATAAATTGGATGTATCAGCATAAGGCTGTTATAGATGCTCTAAATAGGACTATAAGGTTGAGTTTCCTAGATAGTAATTCTCAGATTCTTATCCAACTTCCAACCTTAAGAAGATCAGTGGAAAAAGTTTGTGCAACTTCCATCAAGGAGATTAGAGATATCCCTGTAGTTGGTGAATTTCTAGATGTTTTTCCTAAAGATTTACCTGGTCTACCACCTGATAGGGATGTTTAGTTTAACATAGATCTAAAACCTAGAATAGTTCTGATCTCTCAGAGAGCTTATAGGATGCCTCCCAAGGAATTAGCCGAGTTGAAGACTTAGTTGCAAGGGTTGATTGATAAAGGGTTTATCCAACATAGTTCATCACCTTGGGGATGTCCTGCAATTTTTGTGAAAAAGAAAGATGAGACTCTGAGATTGTGTGTTGATTATCATCCATTAAATGAAGTGACCATTAAGAATAAGTATCCCTTACCTCAGATAGATTTACTTTTTGATCAGTTGGCTGGAGCCAAAGTTTTCTTCAAGATTGATTTGAGGTTAGGTTACCATCAAATAAAAATTAAGCCTAAAGATATTCCTAAAACGGCATTTACCACAAGATATGGATTATATGAATACCTAGTAATGTCTTTTGGTTTGACGAATGCCCTAGCTCATTTCATGTATCTGATGAATTCAGTATTCATGCCTAAGCTAGATAAGTTTGTAGTGGTGTTTATTGATGACATCTTAGTATATTCCAAGAACAAGAAAGAACATGCAGAACATCTCAGAATTGTTCTGACCCGCCTAAGAGAACCTTAGTTATATGCCAAGTTCAGTAAGTGTGACTTTTAGCTAAAGGAAGTACAATTTTTAGGACATGTCTTGTCAGCTGAAGGAATTGCAGTAGATCCAAGCAAAGTTAAGGATGTACTAGATTGGAAACCACCAACCACTATTCATCTAGTTCAGAGTTTTCTAGGAATGGTGGGTTATTACCGTTGTTTTATTCCTAATTTCTCTAGAATATCCAAGTCCATCATGGGATTGTTGAAGAACCAAGCCATGTTTGTCTGGTCACCTGAATATGAAGGAGCTTTCTAGACTTTGAAGAAGTTATTAACCACTGCCCTAGTGTTAGCACAGCCAGATATCGAGAAGCTGTTTGACATTTATTATGACGCTTCGGGTATTGGTATTGGGTGTGTATTGATGCAAGAAGGCCGAGTCATTGCCTATGCTTCCAAACAACTTAAGCAACATGAAGAACATTATCCAACTCATGATTTGGAGTTAGCAGCAGTTGTCCATGCTTTGAAGATTTGGCGGCATTATCTGCTTGGTAATACTTGCTATATTTATACAGATCACAAAAGTTTAAAGTATATCTTTACTCAATCAGAATTGAACATGCAACAAAGAAGATTGTTAGAACTGATTAAAGATTATGACTTGGAGGTGCATTACCATCCTGGTAAGGCAAATGTGGTGGCAGATGCCCTCAGTCGTAAGAGTCATTGCAATTGTTTGACAGTAAAAACAATGGATCTGACTTTATGTCAAGAAATGGAAGAGTTGAATATAGAGGTAATTCAACAAGGTAGTTTGACCAATATAATTGTTGAATCAACTATTCGAGATCAAATTATTGCCGCTCAGAAAGAAAACAAGGGTATAGTCCATATCAAAGAAAGAGTCAGAAATGGAAAAGCGACATGATTTTGGATAGATGATGCAGATGTGATATGGTTCAAGGATCGCCTTGTGGTACCAAAGGTTTCTGAGTTGTGGCAGTCAATTCTTGAAGAAGCACATACAACCAAGTTATCTATTCATCCGGGAAGTAATAAAATGTACCATGACTTGAAACAAAGATTTTGGTAGACCAAAATGAAGATAGAGATTGCTCGATATATAGGAAAGTGTGATACTTGTCAAAAGGTAAAAGCTATACATTTGAGGTCCGCTGGAGAGTTACAGCCATTGCCTATTCTAGCTTGGAAGTGGGAGGATATTAGTATGGATTTTATAGTTGGTCTACCCAAGACATCAAAAGGTTTTGACTCAATATGGGTTATTGTAGATCAACTAACTAAGTCAGCACATTTTCTTATAGTTAAGAGTATATATCCCACTATCCAATATGCCAAGATGTATTTAGCAAACATCATGAGCCTACATGGAGTACCAAAGACCATAGTGTTAGAAAGGGGTACACAGTTTATCTCCAACTTTTGGAAACAAGTGCATGCTTTGTTGGGTACCAAACTCCTGTATAGTACAGCTTATCATCCACAGATTGACGGTCAGACTGAAAGGGTCAATTAAGTACTTGAAGATATGTTAAGGTGTTGTGTCCTTAACTATTCCAATAAGTGGGATGAATGTTTGCCTTTGGCTGAGTTCTCATACAACAATAGTTATCAAGAGAGTATTAGAATGGCTCCGTTTGAAGCACTCTATGGTCATAGATGTAGAACATCGCTAAATTGGTCTGAACCCGAGGAAAGATGGTTCTTTGGAGTTGACCTGGTGAAAGAAACAGAAGAGAAGGTTAGGCAGATACAAAGTAATTTGAAGATAGCTCAACCCCAACAAAAGAGTTATGCAGATAAATGATGTAGACTATTGGTGTTTAACAAGGGAGATTATGTATATCTGAAGGTGTCACCAATGAAGGGAGTTACCCGTTTCGGTATTAAAGGCAAGTTGGCACCTCATTATATTAGACCATTTCAAATTTTGGAGAGGTATGGAAAGGTGGCATATCACTTGAAGTTACCAGAACATCTCTTAGCTGTGCATGATGTGTTTCATGTTTCTCAATTAAAGAAGTGTCTTCGAGTGCCTGAGCAGAATGTTGAGGTTGAAGGAGTTGAACTTGAACCTGATTTGACCTATTCTGAATATCCTATCAGAGTTTTGGATCAGAAAGACTGTGTCACTCGAAGGAGGACAATCAAATTCTACAAGATACCGTGGAATCAACATTTCAAAGAAAAAGCTACTTGGGAATCCGAAGATTACTTGCTAGAACAATTTCCAGAGTTTCTTGCGTCAATATAGAATAATGTTAGTTGTGCTCTGTTGTTATGAACCATGTTTTGTAAAAGGACCTGAGCTATTTTATGGTTAAGTTTGGAATGTTTTTGGATTGACACATTTCCTTTTCCATTACTTACCCTTGGACTTTAAATCTCGGGACGAGATTTCTTTTAGGGGGAAGGATTGTAACACCTCGGGTGTTTAAATACTAAAACCTGCCATGTCATCGTATGCATTGCACATCATTTTGGTGTTAGTGAAAATTTTGATATGCATACACTAAAACAAGTTTACCTTTATGTTATATGTGTTGACTTGTATGGTTTGAATCAAGTTCAAAATCTTTGTATTGAATTGAATTTCTGAAAACCCTAATTTCTAGTAATTAATTTTACCCTAGAAAACCTAATTCAAAATCTAAGCATATTTTAGGGTTGAACCTAGCAGCAAAAGTGTAGAGTTTGTCAAGGTGTACAAAGTTGGTTTTGGGAGTTTTCAAAGTTGTTATACAAAATTTGAAGTAATTTGAAAAGGCGAAATGTACTTAAAGTGTCCCCTTTTGATTTTAAACTTGCGTTTAAAAATATATACCGAATTAGAGTATGGTTATTAAAGCAAAGTTGTAGAACTTTGAATTTGGAACAACTTTTATTTTTGGAGATTTTTGAGTTACCATGCAAATTTGGGAGTAATTTGAGAAATTAGACAAGTGGCAATTCGGTAATTAGTTGGAACAGTACCAGCGGGCAACTGTCACCGCCGACGAGCTTCCTTTGGCTTCCAGGCGTGCTCGTGGCCACCTTCAGCTTCGCACTGGCATGGAGAAGGCCGCGGCGTGGCTTCCTTTGGCTTCCTGGCCACGTTATATGGTCTTCACCGTCGCCGTTTTTCTTCATTCTTCTTCTCTGTTTTTCCCGTCGCCGCCGCCGCTGCTCCGTTGAGCTATGCCATCGCCATAGCGCCTTCCTTGTCTTGGCAAAGCATACCACAACTCGGCCTACTCCTTGCGAAACCAGCCATATAGTCCTAGGCTCTTGATTTCGATGAGGTACGCTATGCGTTGTTTTTCTTCCTCGCGACCGGCAACGTCACCGGTGATTCCACTTCACCGTGGTCGGAGCTCTACGGTTAGCCTCTGTCCTTGCGAAGTGTTGCTCCATCTTCTCCATGTTGCTGTGATGCTTTGTGCCTTGTTGCTTGATCATTTTGTCCACCACAGCCACCGGAACACCGCCGTCGACGTCTGCTTCGCCGCCGTGTTTGCTGTGAACGACGACGAGCTTCTTCGTTGCACCTATAGTCCATCTTTCTGCTCGAGCGTCTTTGGGGTGAGCTCCTGATTCTTCCCAAGTGCTTTGTTTAACTGCTACTAGCCTTGTTTCGCCGACGTAGCATAGCCACGCCGTCGTGGCCTCCATGGCCGACGTTGAGCTCGGTTTGAGCTGTAATTGGTGCAACTAGTGCCACCAATAGGTGCGCCTCGTAGTGGTGATCACGTTGGTACCCTCGCTGTCGCCGTTGATCTCACCGGCGGCGAGAAATCGCCGGTCAAAGCGCGGTCATCGCTGTTGAGCGTGGGAGGACGACGCTAACAGGTGGGGTCACTCTGTCAGTGACTGTTATTTGAAAATGGATTTTTCTATTTTACAGAATTGAATGAATAGTGCTATGATTTGTTATTTTTGTATAGAATTAATTAGAGCTCCAAAAATTATGAAATTTTTTGTGTGACCTCTCTGAGATGTGAACTATTTAGGAAAAATATTAAATGTGGATTTTAAATACATTTTAATGTGATAAAAATTGCTCTAATTAATTAATAAATGAGCTTCCATGATTTTTCTAGGCTTTATTATTTATCAAAAAATTATGAAAATTGTTTTGCCACTTAGTTATCATGTGATGAGTCTTCACAAAAATTTTGAGCTCATTTGGAGAAAGTTGATTTATTTCATAATTTTAAATTTAATAATTAATTCATAAAAACAAATAGTAAACCTTAATGAATTAGGTTTTGTTTGAATTTTTGATTGAGTGATAACCTTGGGTCATTAGTATAAATAATTCTTGGTACTTAAAGTAATTATTTGAATTTATGAAATGTTTAGTTAGTTGTTGATTTGCAACTGTACCGCGAAGGAAAGTTGTATTCAAGTTATTAATGTTGCACCCATCATCAAGCATCATGTTTTAGATCTCGCATCATATTAAACATGGCATTGTTACTACGTGTAGTGAATGAAAGTGAGAACATGGTAGTCAATCAAGTTGTGGAGGAAGTTAATCTGTCTGTTGAGGTCGGATTTGATATCTGTGGAACGTCTCCGGAACCTGATTATTCCGTCAACCAAGGCAAGCCCCGGATGCATTTAAACCTATCTTGTGTTTTACAAATTATATCGCTTTTGCTTTCAAGTACTGCATTAAGTGATTAGGAGTTGGGTGAAAACCTAATTGGTGCATTACCAACCTTGTTTTTCAATATCAACTTTGTTAACCGTTTCAATCCGAGAATGCTTATTTATGCTTAGCCATGCTTAGAACGGTAAAAGTCGGGTGATCACCGGTCACCTGCGAGATATAAATGGTTTCTTGGATATGACTGGTTATTTATATGATCATGAGATATGAACATGTGGAGTAATAAATCTAGAATGGCTACTCACGCACTAGGAGTGGAGAGATGGCGAGAATAGCGTGTACCCACGTGGCAATGGGCTGGATTGATAGAGTACTGTATTCTCGGGTAGCGTAGACCCATTCTTGTTTTAGAGGATCTGAGGGTAGGTTGGTATATGTAGGTTGGGGACCTGCATATGTCGTGTGGTTGGGAATCCCCAGCTAGGTTTTAATCAGTTTGAATCGTTGTTGCTCCTCGGTTATGGAGACTCAACTCACTATTCATCATCGTAGTTAATAACTGAAACTTGAGGAAGTTTTGAGAAAGAGTTTAATATGAGGTTTCATGATCTCAATACGGATCATGTCAGCTTTATATATGATTGATATGGAGATACAAATGTTGAAAGAAAGAATCTTGTTAGAAACCTTTTACGCAAAAGAACCTTGTTTATTGCTAAAGCCTACCTTGAATCCCTGAGCCTGCATTCCTGAGTCTTATCAGTTTTTATTTTGGTTAAGTCTTGTTGAGTACTTTTGTACTCAGGGTTCGTTGACCCTTGTTGCAGGTAAGCCTCATGAGCAGGTCTTCTTTGGACCATGCTGCATGACGGTTGTTCAAATCGATGATGATAAGTGAATGTGTGACCCTTGGGCAGGGTACTTATATTGTGTGTTTGTATTATGCTACTAATGCCACTCCACTACTATGGTTTGTAATAATTATCGAACTTAGTTTGTAAGATTTGAAACTACTGTTTTGTAAACTAAGTTATTGTAAGACTTCTGCTATTTTACTCTGATGTAGATATTTGAATAAATGTTGTAATACTGCAATGACTCTATAATGGGATCCTGTTTGGAAATCATGGATGATTCGGGGTTCTCCGAGGACACCTGACAGTCTTCTTAAGTTACCAGGAACATATGCATAGTCGTCAGAGGTCATTAGACAGTGACAGGTGCATGTGGCCCTATAATTTAGGAGGTTCTGCCATAAGGCGGGTCCTCATCCCCGGTGGCCAGATCATCCCAAGGGATGGGCAACATGGAGCCATCATCTTCTTCTTCTTCCTCCTCCTCCTCTTCTTCCTCCTATTCTTCCAATGAACTTTGATGCTGCTTCCCTTGCTGTAGCTTCGCTCACTGCTTTGACTGTCGTTTCTTCTCCTCGGCGTCCTTCTTCTTCTTCTTCCTTTGTTCATCCACGGCATAGTTCACCGCCCTCACAGTAGCGTGCTCTAGCAGCGGCATGATAAAGTCCCAGAAGACTAACCCCACCGGTAGCTCGATGAAGCCATTTTTGGCCGCATCACAAGATGCCCCAGGATTAGGAACATGGCATCTGCCTCCCTCGTGGCCTCCTTGATGCATTGCGCGACCTCACTATTGCGGAGCTGCCCCTGGGCAAGTGTCGTCCCGATGAGCTACGTGTTAGGCATCATCCCGTATAGCGGGAGGATGCACCACATTAGGGGTGCCACCCTCCTCGTGTGATACCCCCAATGACGCTAGCCCCACAAAGGCCGTGGGTCTTTAGAAACACGATGGCCTCAAGGTCGCATCCTCTTCTTCTCCTTGATGGGTGGACCCCAAGGCCATGATGGCGGTACCTCTTTGAATAGGCGCCTAGAGAAGACCGACATGGGAGTGGTAGGGTTGTTCTTTAGGTAGAACCAATGTGAATGCCACCCTTTGTTTTATCTAGAGAGCTGGTAGGGCATGTACTCAGCCGCCCACTGCCCTTAGAGGTGGATGCCCGTGCATCCCATCGGCACCAGGGTCTCCTGGCCTCTCTCCTTCTTCTAGATCAAGGAGATGGAGAAGAAATATCTCCATAGCTCGAAGTGGGGCTCAATCCCTAGGTACCCATCGCACATCACGATGAAGGCCGTGATGTGCTGGATCCTGTTGGGGTTTAGGTGCTACAACTCGATCTGATAGTGGTGTAGCAGACCCTAGAAGAATAGGTGGGGAGGAACCATGAGTCCATGCTTATGGAAGGGTGCAAAGGAGATGACATAGCCATCGGGCAGCGCCAGCGCATCCTCATGGCTAGGCACGAGCCACTCTGCTGCATTGGTCCGCCCACGGAGAAGACCACGCTTGATGAGGCCCTCCATGCACGTATGGGTAACATCGGAGTGGTAGCATGAATCCATGAAGGATGGAGGTGGCTGCAAAGAAGCAAAGGCGGTGATAGAAAAGCGAAAGCTACGGATCTAGGACTCCAATGGTGGATTAGCAAGCATGGCAAATCTGAACAGTGGCAGCGAAGAAACAGAGAAGGTAAGGTCATGGTTTTGGTGTGCAAAAACATGAAGGGGAGGCCACTATTTATATGGATTGGCCACTGAGAATCTGGACTCAGTCCCCAGCTAACCCATGTCAGACCCCCATGAATGGGAAGCCAGGGCCTCATTCGAACTAGCCCATTAACAGCTCACCGAGCACCATGTTTCAACCATCAAGGAAAAACGTGGCACAGCTCAGCCCCTCCATTTTTATCGAAAAGAAAACGTTTGAGGGATGACGATCATAAAGACGAGCCAACCCTCGACTGGACCCCTGCTATGTGTGGGGCCTCGAGGGAAGTTAGGCTCACAAGGAGACTGCACGTGTGGTCATAGTACGACGGTGGACCGATCGGATCCTAGGGGACCGGAATCAGGAACAACCTTTCCAACCTTTGGAATCCTATGGTTACATGCTCCCTAGAAGACCGGTCACAACAAAAGAGAATCATCATCCTACCAGGACATGCCATGGGCTACAAAAAGAAGGCCAAGGCCCTCAGAGTCCTCCCATCTAGAAAAGCCTCCAAAGGAGTATTCTACTCCTCCGTAGGCTCGAGGGCTACTGTCGGGTATCGATATTAGGGATACCCAAAGCAAGGAAGTTAGCACCCATGCTGACTTCCTCAGATGGCTCGAGACATATTAAAAGGTCTCTCCTGACCCAAGGACACATACTCTGTGTCGCCTGACCCCTTCGAAGGGGGTCCATCTTGCTCAACCTTAAGGCCGCGGGCTCCGTCTCACCTGACCCCTTGGGTGCGGGCTCCATCTCGCCCAACCTCATGGCCACGGGCTCCATCTCACTCAACCCCAAGGCCACGGGCTCCGTCTCGCCTGACCCCGAGGCCACGGGCTCTGTCTTGCTTGACCCCTTCAGTGCAGGCTCTGTCTCGCCCAACCCCTTAGGTGCGGGCTCCATCTTGCCGGACCCCAAGGATGTGGGTTCTGTCGCATTCGACGAGGACCCTTACCACCGCCAACCACTCTAGGTCCAAGCGTATGGGCCTAGGTCAAAACTCTGATGCTAGGGAAGAGACTAGCATGCCTCGATGTAACACGTGGGCATGACGGGCCATACCTAGGGATTCACATCAAGAACAGTGTTAGGCATGCTGATGCTATTCTGCCTAATCCTTATACGGACACTGAGAGGCACGTCAATTCACCATGACATCCACCGAGACAGAGTGGAAAGTCATGACCGACATATGATGCCTGCGCATGGCGCTAGTGACGAACAGGGCCGTGACATGGAGCCATCCCTATTGACATCTACAGGATCAGTGGGACCCGCATGAAGGAGAAGAAGGACCTAGTAGCCCTAGAAGCCTTCTTCTCTCTCTCTCTCATTGTTCTCCTTTGTGGCAGAACCGCCTAATCTAATGCCTCACAGGAGTGCTTGTCTTCCATTAGACACTAAGCACTCAAGGGAGAACACTAAATTACTCGGTTCCGTCGGGCACACCCCAGGGGAGAACCCGAAAATCCACATTTTTGCCATCAGGATCACAAATGAGAGAACAAAGCTTACATCATTCTTAACCATTTCATACATCCCTTTTAGTACAACATCAGAGTATAATAGTTATTGTATAACAACAGAATGTAATCATATTATCAGAGTTATAAATAATTTAATGTACAGCGGAATTTAAACATGTTATCAGAATTATAGCGGAAATAAACATCTCTTAATGATATAATGAAGTATTGATATATAAACTACTACAACAGATTATGAAACTTTCATTTATAAAAACATTTGGTGAGAGTTATAAATAGAAACTACGATCGCGACGTAAAGGAATCCTCGTTGAGCCCACCAGGAGGAACCCACACACAAGGGTCAGCTCTAGCATCAACCTATCACCTGCAACAGGGGGAATAAAACCCTGAGTACTCAATTGTACTCAGCAAGACTTACCCGACAGGAGAAAAGAAAAGACTCCAAGGATATGCAAGGCTATCTGGCTTGTGGGTTGCATTTGCAGGAAGCATTACTAAGCGTGCGTCCTTATATTTGATTTTTAATAAAAGCCGCATTGGTTCATTAACTAACCATTCTATGTAAGCACCTGTGCTACTTTCAAGCAGGTGGTAAGCAATCAGATTTCCTTTTCCATCTTTCATCTTTCATCTTCAGTTCTTACTATGATGCTAAACCGCAGACAAGCCATACCGGATAGCCCGACGATTCGTGAATCAATGCCCCCAGCTGGGTACCCCGAAAACACACGCCCTGCTTGTACCCCAGGCATAAGCAGGACCAACCCATCACTCTCCTATCCCGGGTGTCTAGGTCCCCATCCAAACTGGGACTCCAAGCCCCCGTGCCTGAGTCTCAGACTCAGTGCGGTGCAAGGACCTCCTCCACCAAAATAAACCCTAACAGTCGGTCCGGAAAGAGCCAGATCCGCGACAAGAGAGCAACAAGTCTTTCAAGCGCCCATACACAAGTATGTGCTCGGGATAATAAGTCTGTGACCTGCCTAGAGTCATATGCAACGATCGATCCTTAACCGACCAGACAGGGAAAAACGGTGTAACCAAGCTATGACCCGCCTCCGCGGCGACACAACTTCTTACACCCACCAATACCCAAACCATATCCCTGCCCGGTCACTATTTTCCTTTCCACCATTTTGATATTTTCCAAGTGATAGTAATCCAATAATATATTTCCTATCTCTCGTGAGTGACAGGCAATCACTCGACTTCTACCAGAGTCCTGTAGCATAGCATTCTACATGATCATGTCATACTAGTAAGGCTTATAGGAATAAAGATATATATGCAAGTGGGTTTCATTCAACTCCTTAAACTTAATGCACAAATATAATTTAAACTGCAGAAAAGTAGAGGTTATGCACCGGGGCTTTCCTGGGTAAAATATAACCAAAAGTTAGCATTCCATCTTCGTGATGTGATCACCATAGCATCATCTTTTAGCTACTCCAGTTGATCCCACAATCCCTCATCGTTCCTCCATCGATGTGTGGTCACCATCATGCCTTCTTTTGGTTATTCTAGTTAATCCACCATCGCACCTAAATGGTATACATCGTTGCAATATGCTTGTCTAAGGAAAACATGCATAAACAAGATATTTAAAAGACGAAAGAGATAAGTTGGAGCTTAGCCAGGGCAACAGGTCGGTAGAGACGGAGTCACGTGTGGACGTCGCTAAGCCGCGGGCGTGCGGAGGCAACTGGAGCGTGGTTGCACCGGCATGCAGTGGCAGTAGCATGACGTGCTGTGGTGCAGGGCATGGTTGGAGACGAAGAAGAAATGGCCTAATGCAGCTTGCGTTGCTTGGCTGCTGGTGCTATAAAAATGCTGCTAGTGCGCTGGCTTTCATGTACGAACCCAAGACTAATTGGTCTCCTCTCCTTCGCATAGTACCGGGGCACTCCACCATGCACGACAGGAAGCAATTTGCATATGCCACTGTCCTCTCCCTCTGCATGGCTGCTGCATGCACTAGCACGGACGCTTGCATCATTTATCTCTCGTATTAACTCTCTGTTGGCCCTCTCGTCAAAAGTTTCGGCCAAGACAAGTCGCTGCCGTCAAAAATTTGGGGCAAGACAAGTAGCTTAGTCAGTCAAGCCTGTATGCCTGGCTGCCATGCACAAATTAATGTTCGCTTGGTCTCCTTTCAAACACTGCACCGTTGGGTCAAAAATAATGGAGAAGGAGAATGAAGGAATTTTTGGAGGCTAGCTACCTCGGTCGATTTCAGCTTGCGGAGAAAACGATAGACGCGGCTTTCTCGGGCAAGAACAGACGAACTGGAGTTGAGAGAAACAAGTGAGCAGCGGAGCGGAACGGCTTGGTAGCTCGGCGTATCCTTTTTAAAGACAGGAGACACGAAGGCACGACAGCGACGCGTCATAAGGTTAGTGGCTAACTAGCTTGCTTAAAGGTAATAAAACGTTGCTGCGAATGACGGGATGCTTCGGATGAACAGTGTTTCCATGCTGCTACAGCTACCGTGTTTTACCGGGCTTATTACAGCAGATGGTGACTGCCTGACAGTAGTCGTCGTCGGATAGTGAGAGAAGCTAGCTAGGCTGAACAACTAACTGCTTGCATCGATAGTCCCCAGCTCCCACACCACTTGCTTATGTGTGTGGCATGCTGCTCATGCATCACATTCTTTTCCTAATAACACGTCATAGACTTGACTTTGGGGACAGCTAATTAATTCATGGGAAACTTTGGTGCTTGAGCTAGTATACTATAGCAGGAAGACATGACTTAGTTTGCAGGTGTATACTAAAGATAGTCAAGAGCTGTCAGAGGTCATGGAAGTCATGGTTGTCTGCAGGAAGCCGTGTTTTTCTTCGTGCTATAGTGTTTTCTGCGCGCTACAGTGTTTTTCCGTGACGCTACAGTGTTCCTCTACGGTGCTGCTGCCCCGACGTGCGCGACGTGCCAGCTACAGTGAAGCATGTTTGATTTCAGGCGAGTATGGTGCACGCTGAAAAAATAAACGAAGCTGCTGCGCTCTCTTTCTCGTCAGTTCGTGCTTAACAAAATAAATCCATAAATTTATATATATATGTATCGTTCTATTTATTAATGGATTTTATTTTATTTATAAAAGTTGATTTTCATGCTTACTCTAACCGAATAAAACGTTCTCTAGAATCGTCGTCGGACATTCCTGAATATTTCTACGCATTGCGTAATTTATCTTGAGCGTTGATTTGAGTCCACGAAACTAAGTCATACGGGATTCACTTGTCGCAGCAAGTACGTTTTAAATTAAAAACCCGAAAAACTCGTTTCGGAAATTTTTCTTAGGCCTAAATCGCGGTGCTAAATAAACTCGTAACACCAGGGGTGTTACAACCAACCCCCCTTAAAAAGAATCTCGTCCCGAGATTCGAAGCTAGAACTAGAAGGGAAAAACGTGATTATATTTCGTAGATCAGAGATTACACGAAAGATTACACGACTTCGAATACTCAACCACACGGGGATCTAGGGATACATGGTTAAGAGCAACCTAGTATAACCGAGACTTAATCTAGAAGTCGAGATAGACGAGGGCAATGGAGAAACAACAAGATAATGATTATCCAAAACATAGCGTAGCACCAACAGATCCAAAAACAGTCGACTGAGAAGTAAAACATCGCGAACCCTAAAATCGAACTATCCAAACGAACTTGAACTTCTTCGGTGAACCAGATCCTTTCTTCTTCTTAGATCACACCATCACCTCAGACAGGCGAACCTAGCTTCACAACGTCGACTGGATCTCATAGCTATGCTCTGAATACGGGGGAATGTGGATGAAGAAGAAGGGCAAGAACCAAGGGGATTTTATAGTGGCGAATGGAGGTGGAGCGCAAATCACTGGCAATGGAGGCGGAGTGGATGGGATACAAGACGGTTCATGCTATGAAGATAAGATCGGACATGGTGCGCTTCCTACGCGAGCGGTAGAGGGGGAAATAAAGGAGAGGAGAGGGGGTCCGCTCGAGGAGGCAGGCGTGCGGGCGGTCATGTCACCAAAAGAAGAGAGAAAGGAGAGGGAAGGGGAAATGAGGGGGGGTCCGGTACCGGGAACGACGGTGCGGGGTAGAGAGCCGACCGGACGCCAGGAAAGGAAAAGTGCATAGTGCACAAGGACGGCGAGTGCGGCACAATGCTGCGGCCACACGAGAAAGGGAAGCTAAAGGGCCTGACACAGACGGCGTTCACAGGGCATGCAACAAAATAACCCGGCATACATAGCATGGTCAACTAAACACAGGGCTTGGGACATGACATCCACTCAGGCTTTTACAAGCACTCCCTACTACTCGAGACTATCCTTCCTTACTACTCTTCTTTTCTTTCTTTTACTCGACCACGTCCGTCTTTCATGTAGACTAATACCATGCCATACTTTCTTCCTCCAAAACCACCTCCTCTTGCTTACTTTGAGAGAACACTAATTCATCGACCCGTTGTGGATTTCCTGTTTAGACACCTGAACATTTTCAAGAAAATTATTTGTAGCAAAAGTGGTATGGCGGTGTAACTTAGTAAAGGTACTTGGTTAACAACCTCGATACCAGCGCGTGCCAAGCAGCGTCACCATGTGGCAGCTATTCCACAGGGAGCCCTCAGTTTCGTCACAGCAGCATAAGCTTTTAACCAGGCAACTATTACCAACTTACACGCCATGAAGGCGGTGGGGTCATAGACCACAGAGTAAGGGAAGTATTGCAAGGGAAAAATTTAAACAACAAAGGTTCCCTCCACAATAAGGGACAAGGAATACAAATCCAACGACGGATTTGTTTTAAAGAGATTCAAGTGTTTTGCCGGGACATCCACAATTAGTCGATACAATGTCCTATATTCATGGCTAATCTACTAGCATCTGAATGTCAACTTCTCTTGCAACCCGCTTAATTTCACCCTAGAAAACTTTAAGCACATCTAACGAAACTTTAAGGTAGATGAACGTAATAAACACAGCAAAATAACAAAATGCATGTTCCAACGATCTGATACGGGTACAACGTATAAGCATTCAGGCTCACATTCACAGCCTAGCATTCACCTACGGTCGGATGATCTCAACAACTACGGATGATAACAATGGCAAGAGTACAATACAGGGGGACAGCAACGAAAAACACTACTACTATGGTACAACATCCCAAGGCAACTAGTCTACATCTTCTCGTGGCAACGGCTGAGTGAGAGGAACCAAGGGTTCGACTTCTAACACTTCCGAGGGTGGAGGTGCTGGTGGTGCTGCATCACCGGTTCTTCTTCTCTCTGGTGGGTGGATAGAGATCCCTTCCAAGATTGGGGCATCCTGCCCTTCAGCAGACAGCATCCTCCGCTCGGCCCTGGTGACAAGATAGGCCACCCGTAGCTGATGGACATGCCGATCTTCAGCCCCCTTTAGAGCTTCCTCCATGGTAGCCTCTCGGCTCTCAGCAGCTGCAGTGCTGGCATGCACTTCGGCAAGCTGCACCTGGAGCATCCTATTGAAGATCTCGGCTTCCTCGGCACGCTGAAGGCATGCCCTCAGCTCCAAGGCTTGCCGGTCATACTGCTCATCTAAAGCAAGCATGTACGTGGTCAAGGACACCACGGTTGGACTATCCTCTTGCGCATCCCACCCTTACAAAGCCTCCATGCGAGCCCTCCATGCCCGCCGATTCCTGTCCAAAGGTGGAAAGAACCGCATGGGGGTACGGGCAATGGGCTCTTCATAGATCTGGCAGAGGTACCGCAAGGCTTTACGGGCCACAACCTGATAGGTGTCAATGAAGCTACACCCAGTTGCGGTCACACTCCAGGCTTCAGTGATGTCGGGGAACTCTTCACTCTTCCCAATATAGATGGTAACCTCACACCGATCGGTGCCATGCATCTCATACTCACGGCCCTCATACTCTGGACGATCTTTGACTTCGAGCTTTTGTAGGGTGGCATGCAGGATTTTGGGAAAACCCTCCACATCCAGACAGTAGGTACTAATCCAGGCTCCTGCCATCTCTGGCGGTGGTTGCAAGGAAGGCTGAGCGAAACGCTTGCTCAAAGGAAAAGCTAAATGAGCTAAAGTGCGCCGAGTGGTGATACCAAGGCTAACACAGGCTCTGCTTATAAAGGCGGAGCGCTCAGTGGTCCTGGCGCGGTTCACCAGGGTTCCCGCGCGAGATCACTACGACGAATCGACCAAATTCTGCGTGTTTGAGGCGAGCGACGTTCGAGGCCATTACTAACTAGTACGACTGTAGGGCAAGGGTCCGACAAGAGCATATAAAAGGGGTACGGGGAGACATGGGTCACGACAGGCGTGAAACCACGAGTGAACACGGAACACAAAACCACAGTGTAGACCTAACTATGGAATAGGAACGAGTCAGTCGTGACACCTATGGAGGGTGTATCTACAAGCAATACGAGTGCTACAATGCACAAATAGGATATGCATGAATGCACGTCCTATACGTCCTTCCATTGTTGCCAGCATATAGGGCAACCGTTCTCATATTTTTGGCACAACGTTCTCTCCCTGTAGCTAGTTGATACTATCGAACTATGCTCGAGTCAGTGTACCTGCAAAAAACTTGATTAAGCCTATCTAAGTCAGCAGAGTGCCATCTATCCTGGATACATAACCATAGTAATAGGGCTACTTATATAACTTCGCATGTAAACGTCCTAACTTTTTGCAAAAACAGGTTGTCAATTTTTAGCTTAGAAAAGGTTTTGAAAGCTTTATTTCCTCATTTATGCTCTGATACCACCTGTGGTAGAACTGCCTAATCTAATGCCTCACAGGAGTGCTTGTCTTCTATTAGACACTAAGCACTCAAGGGAGAACACTAAATTACTCGGTTCCGTCGGGCACACCCCAGGGGAGAACCCGAAAATCCACATTTTTGCCATCAGGATCACAAATGAGAGAACAAAGCTTACATCATTCTTAACCATTTCATACATCCCTTTTAGTACAACATCAGAGTATAATAGTTATTGTATAACAGCAGAATGTAATCATATTATCAGAGTTATAAATAATTTAATGTACAGTGGAATTTAAACATGTGATCAGAATTATAGCGGAAATAAACATCTCTTAATGATATGATGAAGTATTGATATATAAACTACTACAACAGATTATGAAACTTTCATTTATAAAAACATTTGGTGAGAGTTATAAATAGAAACTACGATCGTGACGTAAAGGAATCCTCGTTGAGCCCACCAGGAGGAACCCACACACAAGGGTCAGCTCTAGCATCAACCTATCACCTGCAACAGGGGGAATAAAACCCTGAGTACTCAATTGTACTCAGCAAGACTTACCCGACAGGAGAAAAGAAAAGACTCCAAGGATATGCAAGGCTATCTGGCTTGTGGGTTGCATTTGCAGGAAGCATTACTAAGCGTGCGTCCTTATATTCGATTTTTAATAAAAGCCACATTGGTTCATTAACTAACCATTCTATGTAAGCACCTATGCTACTTTCAAGCAGGTGGTAAGCAATCAGATTTCCTTTTCCATCTTTCATCTTTCATCTTCAGTTCTTACTACGATGCTAAACCGTAGACAAGCCATACCGGATAGCCCGGCGATTCGCGAATCAATGCCCCCAGCTGGGTACCCCAAAAACACACGCCCTGCTTGTACCCCAGGCACAAGCAGGACCAACCCATCACTCTCCTGTCCCGGGTGTCTAGGTCCCCGTCCAAACTGGGACTCCAAGCCCCCGCGCCTGAGTCCCGGACTTAGTGCGGTGCAAGGACCTCCTCCACCAAAATAAACCCTAACAGTCGGTCCAGAAAGAGCCGGATCCGTGACAAGAGAGCAACAAGTCTTTCAAGCGCCCATACACAAGTATGTGCTTGGGATAATAAGTCTGTGACCTGCCTAGAGTCATATGCAACGATCGGTCCTTAACTGACCAGACAGGGAAAAACGGTGTAACCAAGCTATGACCCGCCTCCGCGGCGATACAACTTCTTACACCCACCAATACCCAAACCATATCCCTGCCCGGTCACCATTTTCCTTTCCACCATTTTGATATTTTCCAAGTGATAGTAATCCAATAATATATTTCCTATCTCTCGCGAGTGACAGGCAATCACTCGACTTCTACCAGAGTCCTGTGCATAGCATTCTACACGATCCTGTCATACTAGTAAGACTTATAGGAATAAAGATATATATGCAAGTGGGTTTCATTCAACTCCTTAAACTTAATGCACAAATATAATTTAAACTGCAGAAAAGTAGAGGTTATGCACCAGGGCTTTCCTGGGTAAAATATAACCAAAAGTTAGCATTCCATCTTCGTGATGTGATCACCATAGCATCATCTTTTAGCTACTCCAGTTGATCCCACGATCCCTCATCGTTCCTCCATCGATGTGTGGTCACCATCATGCCTTCTTTTGGTTATTCCAGTTAATCCACCATCGCACCTAAATGGTATACATCGTTGCAATATGCTTGTCTAAGGAAAACATGCATAAACAAGATATTTAAAAGACGAAAGAGATAAGTTGGAGCTTAGCCAGGGCAACAGGTCGGCAGAGACGGAGTCACGTGTGGACGTCGCTAAGCCGTGGGCGTGCGGAGGCAACCGGAGCGTGGTTGCGCCGGCATGCAGTGGCAGTAGCATGACGTGCTGTGGTGCAGGGCGTGGTTGGAGACGAAGAAGAAATGGCCTAATGCAGCTTGTGTTGCTTTGCTGCTGGTGCTATAAAAATGCTGCTGGTGCGCTGGCTTTCATGTACGAACCCAAGACTAATTGGTCTCCTCTCCTTCGCATAGTACCGGGGCACTCCACCGTGCACGACAGGAAGCAATTTGCATATGCCACTGTCCTCTCCCTCTGCATGGCTGCTGCATGCACTAGCACGGACGCTTGCATCATTTATCTCTCGTATTAACTCTCTGTTGGCCCTCTCGTCAAAAGTTTCGGCCAAGACAAGTCGCTGCCGTCAAAAATTTGGGGCAAGACAAGTAGCTCAGTCAGTCAAGCCTGTATGCCTGGCTGCCATGCACAAATTAATGTTCGCTTGGTCTCCTTTCAAACACTGCACCGTTGGGTCAAAAATAATGGAGAAGGAGAATGAAGGAATTTTTGGAGGCTAGCTACCTCGGTCGATTTTAGCTTGCGGAGAAAACGATAGACGCGGCTTTCTCGGGCAAGAACAGACGAACTGGAGTTGAGAGAAACAAGTGAGCAGCGGAGCGGAACGGCTCGGCAGCTCGGCGTATCCTTTTTAAAGACAGGAGACGCGAAGGCGCGACAGCGACGCGTCGTAAGGTTAGTGGCTAACTAGCTTGCTTAAAGGTAATAAAACGTTGCTGCGAACGACGGGATGCTTCGGATGAACAGTGTTTCCATGCTGCTACAGCTACCGTGTTTTACCAGGCTTATTACAGCAGATGGTGACTGCCTGACAGTAGTCGTCGTCGGATAGTGAGAGAAGCTAGCTAGGCTGAACAACTAACTGCTTGCATCGATAGTCCCCAGCTCCCACACCACTTGCTTATGTGTGTGGCATGCTGCTCATGCATCACATTTTTTTTCCTAAGAACACGTCATAGACTTGACTTTGGGGACAGCTAATTAATTCATGGGAAACTTTGGTGCTTGAACTAGTATACTATAACAGAAAGACATAACTTAGTTTGCAGGTGCATACTAAAGATAGTCAAGAGCTGTCCGAGGTCATGGAAGTCAGGGTTGTCTGCAGGAAGCCGTGTTTTTCTTCGTGCTACAGTGTTTTCTGTGCGCTACAGTGTTTTTCCGCGATGCTACAGTGTTCCTCTAAGGTGCTGCTGTCCCGACGTGCGCGACCAGCTACAGTAAAGCGTGTTTGATTTCATGCGAGTATGGTGCACGTTGAAAAAATAAACGAAGCTGCTGCGCTCTCTTTCTCGTCAGTTCGTGCTTAACAAAATAAATCCGTGAGTTTATATATATGTATCGTTTTATTTATTAATGGATTTTATTTTATTTATAAAAGTTGATTTTCATGCTTACTCTAACCGAACAAAACGTTCTCTAGAATCGTCGTCGGACATTCCTGAATATTTCTACGCACTGCATAATTTATCTTGAGCGTTGATTTGAGTCCACGAAACTAAGTCACACGGGATTCACTTGTCGCAGCAAGTACGTTTTAAATTAAAAACCCAAAAAACTCGTTTCGGAAATTTTTCTTAGGCCTAAATCGCGGTGCTAAATAAACTCTTAACACCAGGGGTGTTACATCCTTTTTCCTCCTCTGTAACCCATGCTTTCCTTTTGCCTATAAAAGGCAAAGCAGGGTGCCCCATGAAGGGGATTGAGATCTCGACACAAAGATCGGAACACAAGAGCACGACATGATCACACGGCTGAGCGGCAAGCGAGCTCTCAGCACCCGTTCACTCCTTCCACCAGATACTTGGGATCCTCTCCTTCCCTCACCTATTTGTAACCCCTACTGTAAACCAAGTGCCGGTAACACGAGCAGCAGTGAACTGGATGTAGGGACGTTCCACCTGAACCAGTATAAACCCTTGTGTCCTCTGAGCACACCATCCGAGCCAGACACGCAAATACAAATTTACTCATCGGTGGTCCAAAAACACCGACACTAAGATAGCACAATAGTGGGAAGATGCATACTACCAAGTGTTATCGAGAACCTCAATCTAATAAGCAACAATCTGGAGGTTATGAAAGTTACAATTAGTGATGATGACATTGCAAAGGTGACAATCCTTGACAAAATCCTTGATGAATGGAACAATCTGAACCATTTTAATTTTATTTTGCACTATTTTTTGCATTTCAAGTGTGTATGACTGTAACTAGTGATGATGACATTGCAGAGGTGATAGTCCTTGATGAATGGAACAAACTGAACCAATTTTATTTCATTTTCCACTATTTTTTGCATTTCAAGTGTGTAAGGTTCTAACTGTAAGCTGAACTCACAAGAAGAGACAGTATGGAGCTGACATTGTTGGTCCATCACAAATTGTTGCAAATCTCCAAAGGTGTGGAAAGAGTTGCACATGCTATACCAGTAGCTGGAGTTCTCAGAGAGACAGGGGCTAGCTGATGAGTTCTGAAATGTCAGTGTTGAAATTATTATTCGATGCAAATTGCTAGCTGAGTTCTAAAATGTTAGTTCTAATAGAGAAAGAAGCTAGCAGATGGAAATGTTCTACTCTAGCATTTTAGTTGGTTGTTTTCTGGTGTAAAATTTCAGTTCTGAAATTGCTATTCAAAGTTCTGAAATTGCTATTTAATTTTAGTTGCTATTCAAATTTGATACAAGTTTGGCCTGCAATGAGCTCTGGCAGTATCTAAAATTTGAGTTCCAACAAAGATCGTTG
The DNA here is from genome assembly GCF_019320115.1 of Miscanthus floridulus. Classification (NCBI taxonomy): domain Eukaryota; kingdom Viridiplantae; phylum Streptophyta; class Magnoliopsida; order Poales; family Poaceae; genus Miscanthus; species Miscanthus floridulus. The sequence continues at coordinate 60,836,407 of NC_089591.1, read as the reverse complement.
TTGATGTTAATTTCACCACACATTTACATAGTCAAAAGTGTCAACGAAACATCCTTTTTGGAAGAAAATAAGCAAAGTAGTAATGAGTTTTGTACAAACAACATGGTTCCATTTGTACATGCCATGTATTTACTTGTAGGGACAAAATGGAGCAAATAGACAATGGGCCCACAAGGGGGTGGGGGTTTGACTGACACACCTATGGTCGGCCGACCTACCCATTGTGCCTCTAAAGGCTCTCAACCCTTCCACAAGCTTCCATGATCCTCCTAATACCTTCTCAAGCAACATGAGCCATTGGATCACAAGTGTGCTTTCTCTCAATGGTGGAAGATGAAGTCAAATGGATTAGATGGCCCACATGTCACCAAACCAACATCAACACATGGTCACACCACTTCATACCCACACATGATCAAGAGGAGAGGCCCCACTCCAAAGGGGAGACCCCACATGTCATGGGGGGTCGCGGTCAGCCGACCACCCTTTTGTGCTCCATCACATCTTGCATGCTCCCATGCAAACACAACATCCTCACATCTCAACCCTTGATGTAATGGTGGTTTGGATCAATGGCTATGAAGTCATGTCACATGGATCCATGGGCCCACACTAAAGTGCTATAAATACCCCCTACCCCCCTCACTCTCATTCATGCTTACAAGGAGGAGCCACTCTTCATATAGCTTTCAAGGTTTAGTAGTGCTATGCAAATAGGAAGAGAGTGAGGGGAGTGTGGATAAGTGTCAGTGTTTCGAACAAGCACCTGGCAAGTAAATTTATATTTATGCACGTTAGGCCTAGATGGTGCGCTAAAGGACACAAGATTTATACTGGTTCGAGCTGAATGTCCCTACGTCTAGTCTATTGCTACTCGTGTTATTAGCACCAAAAATGGTTCTTAGTAGGGGGTATAAATGGTTGAGAGAGGGACTAGTCCCTAGGTCTCTAATGGAAGGGTTGAAAGGATGTCAAGAGCCTGATAGCAGCTTGACTGTGTGTGATGTGTGTTGTCCGTCAAAAGTCGGTCCCTTTGTTGGAGGAAGCACATCCCCTTTTATAGATGAAGGGGACGACTTTACAAATGAGAGGGAAAGGGTGCGTATGCTACCGAGCCTTGTTGCTCACATCTACCAAGCCTTGTTGTCCATTCCGGTGGATACCAGATAATGGTAAGCACCTACAATACTGTCGATGCCACTATAGAATGTTAGGATGGCTATAGAGTACTACTCCACGCAGGGTATGGACTCTGGTATAGTGGTTTTGACTTATGAGCCTTATGTAGCCTTGCTCCACACGCCTTCTGGTTCCCATGAGTCCCTATCAGAGGGATGTGGGGTCGAAGTCTGAAGTAGCACTATGGGCAAGGCCTTCTGATCAGAGAGGGCGTCCAGAGGCTGAAGCAAGTGCTTCGATCTGGTGGACCTAAGGGGCCATGGAGCGGGCACCACTCCTTGAGAACCATAGCGTGGTGACAGCACATCAGTCATTATGGAGGGTGCGAGTCCTTTCCTAGACTGTAGTGGTTGTCGTATGTCTACGTTGGGTTCCATGTCTGAGGGCTGAAGGCGGCGCCTATAATACTGTTCTAACTCTACAATGCCGAAGTGGGCTAAAGCACCTATCCCATCATTCCCTGGCAGTACTTTTCGTGCTGAGGTGTTGGGTATGGTCCTCGATGCCATGATTGACCTGAACATCTTGTCTTACAATGTACCTATCATCATGAGGGAGCAGGGAGAGGTCATCAGGCGAGACAGAACCAGTCCTTGGACATCGGGCAAGGCGAGGTCTATCCTCGGATGTCGAGCGAAGGTGGAGCCTAGCCTTTATCTATCAGGGCAAGACCGAGCCTAGCCCTCAGGGGTCGGGCGAGGCGGAGTCTAGCCCTTAGCCCTCAGGTAAGGCGCAACTGGCCCACAGGCGTTGGGCAAGGTGGAGTCTTGCCCTTAGCCCTCGGGTGAGGTAGAGTTGGCCCACGAGCATCGAGCGAGGTGGAGTCTAGTCCTTAACCCTTGGACGAGGCGGAGCTGGCCCACGGGCGTCGGGCAAGGCGGAACCGAACTCCCATCATTCGGGCAAGAAACGCAGTGGTGCCCTTGTCCATCCGAGAGTTTTTAACGTTCGATGGTTATTAGTTCCACCTCCTGGGGTACCCCGGTATTAGGTCCCCGACAGTAGCCCTCAAGCCCCCAGGTGATTCAGATATAATCACCCGAGGGGTGTTTTTTATTTCATTAGAGTTAATTCAAGAGAGGGTGCATGCGAGCGCACCCGATGGGTGTAGCCCCCAAGCCCCTAGGTGATTCGAGTAGAGTTGCCTAGGGGGTAGTATCGGACCCTTCATGGGTAAGGCTAAAAGACTTGGTTTTTGTTCAACTGGATATTTTTAAGAGAATCGTGGTATTCCATTCGTGGGGATTTTATTTAGGGCTGGCCTGGCAAGGACCCAACTATGGATCAAGGCCCTGGTGATGCTTGCGTCCTTGAGTCCTGGTAGTTTGCGAGCCTATCCTTCGTTGGGATAGCCCTTTGGCTCTAGGGCCCTAGGTGGGCCTAGAGGGAAAAGCTCTATGACCGGTGTCCCCTTGATGGGGAGAGAGTCCTAGTACGCCTGGGGAAGGCGAACCATCTGGTGCAATTTTTCGGGAAGGGATAGAGATCATGTGCGCATGTCTTGTGATGTGACGCGGTGGTGTGTCGTGGCGGGCTCGGAGATTGAGGTGGACCATTACTGTTCTCGCATCCGTTGCCCCTATAAAACCACGGGGTTTGCCCTTAGGGTTCTGTACCTTACGTCCTTGCCCTCGCATCCTCAGCCTCCCTGCCAATCGCCTGTGCCTCTTGCACCCATACTGCTTTCGCCGTCAAACTCGCTGTTGCTTTCTTCCCCATGCTTCTCCTGCCGTCGCAATGGGCCCAGGGTACAAATCCAACATCTCCCCTCAGCACTTAGAGGGCCTCGTCCGCCGAGGCCTCCTTCGTCCGTTGACCGCCGTCGAGGAGTGGTGGCTGCCCGGTGAAGAGGAGGAACCGGAAGCCACCTGAAGGGTACATCGTTTCTTTCGCTCACTTCCATGAGCGGGGATTCACCACGCCCGCCCATCAGTTCCTTCGAGGACTGATGGACTACTACCAGGTGGAGCTTCAACACCTTACCCCCAATGGAATCTAGCACATTGCGGCATTCGTCGCCCTATGCGAGGGGTTCTTGGGGATCAGTCCCCACTTTGACCTGTGGCGGTATCTGTTCGCCGTCAATCTCATGAAGAGGCAGGTCGGGAAGCAAGATCTACATGCATCGGTGGGGTGTGCCAGTATCCACCTCTGCAACACCTAGGTGGGGGCATACCCACTAATGCGTCTGACCACCTCCAACAAGGGGTGGCATTTGCAATGGTTCTATGTCAAGAATGACGCCACCGCCCCCTTGCCGGCCTTCACTAGGCGCTACATCTTGGAGGCCCCAGGGTCATGGGGGTGGGGTGTGCCGAGCAAGGAAAAGAAGAAACTCAATGACCATCTCGTGGCCATCCAAACTCTGAAGGAGAGGGGCGTGAAGGGGTTGGGAATCATCGGTGCCTACCACGCGAGGAGGGTTGCGCCGCTGATGGCACATGTGCTTCCCTTGTATCAGATGGTGCCCAAAGCATCATTTGAAGGGACAGTGGCACAGCGCATCAAGGAGGCAATGGAGCCCACGAAGGACTCTGTTGGTGCCGTCGTTGACTTCGTGTATCCGGTGCCGGGGCATCCCCCAATGCGACCGAAACCGGGGTTTGTTGACTTCGTAAGTTTTCTTGCCACTTGCTCTTCTTTTCACTTGAAATTTCTGATCCCCTGATGTTAACCTCAGGATGGTGGGACCAGCTAGGGGGACTACACTTCAAGGATAGCCTAGCTCTGTTGCCAAAGGACCCAACCTAGGCAACAACGAACTGCGTCATGGCTGGTTGGGACAAGAAGACGCAGGAGCTTGCGAAGAAGAAGGAGATACGGAAGTAGCAAGCTCGAGATCGAGGAGAGGAGACAAGCAGTGAAGATGATGATGATGACGATGAGTTGGATGAGGAAGTAGCCGGTGTGGATTGGGGTGACCTAGTGGACGAGGACCCGTTGGCCACGTAGGGACCCTTCCCGTTCCACATGGAGGGAAGCGAGTCCACGGGGATGGTGGAGCCAGGCCTGCCCCTAGGTCTGGTGGGAGCCGATGGATCCGCCGTCATCGTTGGGGTGGCGGTGGAGGATCGGTGGATGGGAGGGGATGGATTCAAGGCCATCCCTGAGGTGCTGGTGGAGGAGGGTGGCTCCGACGCCGCACCCTCGTGAGCTGATGGAGGGGGGAGACTCCGGCGCCGTGCCCCATGAGTCGATGGAGGGGGTGGCTCTAGCGCCACGCCCTATGAGTGGATGGAGGGGAGCGGCCCTATCGCCGCACCCTTAGAGACAAGGGAGACGAGCCCCCCTACCTCAGAGTAGGGGGCACGCATGAAGCGCTCCTGCCCACATGAGTTGGAGCAGGGGTCCGGGGGTTCATCCCCAAAACGTACCCGCTGCCCTAAAGCTATAGAGTATGTCACCGATTCCCCTCGTTTTTCCTTTTTGTTTATTTTGTTCCGATTTTATGCCTTTTTCTCTCTTATAGATTCTTGCGATGGGGCCACCCTTTGGGGCCGGTGCCCAAGAAGAGCCTTGCCCTTCAGATAGGATGGATGACACTGCCCGATGTCGCCCCTATTTTGGGTAGAAGCGGTGCTGACATTGTGGCCTCATTGGCTGATCTGGCGGCACCTATGGTGGTTGCCGAGCAGGTGGTCGTGACCGCACCAAGCCAGGAGCAGCTGGATGCAGCCGTGGTGGCATTTGAGGGGGTGGCACAATCCGTGCCCCCGGTGGCCCAAGTGACGGCGCCTGACGTGGGCCAGGCGGAGTCGAATGCAGCCGCGGTGGCAACCGACGGAGCAGCGCAGTTCATGCCATCGGAGTCCCAAACGGAGGTGGCCGTGACCACGACAAGCCCGGCAGGGTCGAACACCGCTATGGTGGCATCCAAGGGGGTGGCGCAATCTACGCCATCGGTGGTCCAGGTCGTGGTGCCTGGGGCAGGCCGGATGAAGGAGGACATGGCCGGAGGGTCCTCAGGCATCATGACTATGGTGGGGAGGACCAGAAGGGAGCTGCCTTTGGCCCTATTGTCAAGAGGCAACCGCTCCCCACATGGGGTGAGCCGCTGGTCCAGTGGATGGTCGCTCAGGACCCAGTGTCGGTTCTTTTATCGCTTGACGATGCTATCGAGAGCTTGGAGCAGGAGAATCTTGATGTTGGGTTCTCAGCGGTGATGGGTGCCTTGAGGGAGGCCAGTGGTGCCTTGCGTGAAATCCTTATTCCTTCTAGCCAGGGTATCTGCTTGATCTTCTCGCTTGTTTTCTTCTTTCTTCACACATTTCTGTGTTTTCGTGTCTTCTGATTTCGGTCCCTTTTCAGAATATTGTTGCTCATAGTCGGGAGAAGTCCTGGTTCCTTTGTGAGCAAAAGGCGGAGTGGGATTGTCTTACTGAGGAGGCCTAGCTGCGAGGAGACGTGGGCATGTAGCTTGCTGCCGCCTAGCAGTGGGAGGTTGAGGTGCGTCAGGACATGGAGGAGGCTCATGGGATGTTTGAGGACCTGTCAGTGAGGGTGAAGCTAGATGAGGAGGAGGTTGCCAGGCTTCGAAAGGAGCGGGATGAGCTGCTACAGAAGGATGCTGTAGCTAGTGAGTGGGCCGACAAGCTCCTGGCGGAGCTGGAGATGGAGTGAGACCTCAAGCTAAAGGCTAAGGAGAGGTCCAAAGCATTGTAGCAGAGGGCGGACCGGGACGCCGCATCGATCACCCTGGTTACACGAGGAGCGGGATGAGCTATGTCAGACCGAGGAAAGACTTCACTCAGAGCATAGTGTAGCTCGTGAGGATCGCGACTAGGCCATCTGGGAGCACAACGAGCCACGTGGGGTGGCCAACTCCCTCCGGGTGGATCTTGGCATCATGGTGAACCTGAAGGTTGGAGGTTGAGAGCATTGCTACCAGGCTAGAGAAGGAGCTTACCAAAGTGCGAGAGATCCTACAGACCGAGAGCGATGAGCATGACCTTCTGCAAGCCGCTGTCGGGGTGGTCATCGATGCCCTGAGGGTGGAGCAACCGGTGGAAACCTAGCTTGCTCACGGCTCGCGCCGTGGGTATCACTAGCGTGGGTGGGCCAACTTGAAGAGGATGCCTTCCACACCGGGATCACCCAAGCCTTTGTTGTTGCTCATTCCAATTATGCTTAGGAGATTAACCTAGAGGTAATGAGCCATGGCTTTGCCGCCCAGTCTATGATGACGATGAGCTAGACGAGATGGAAAAGGCAGTGGCTCCCCTCGTGCGGAACCTGGCGAACAGGTTGAAAGAAGAGGTTCTCCCTTCACGGAAGTAGTTAGTTTGATAAACACTTATTTGTAATATGTGAACAAGTGTCAGTGCTTTTGTGTCCTAGAAATGGTTTCATAATTCTCGTTTTGTTTGTTTGATCTTACCTTCTTCTCTTTTTGCGATGAAAAAGATTTAGACAATTGACCCTTCTGTTTGTTAAGACCATAGGGTTCGAGGTTTTTTAGGGGCAACTTGATTGTGCTGGTGAGCAAAATTATCGTAGCTAGTCTGGGCATGGGCCTTTTGTAGTCTTACCAGTCTGTTTCGCCGAACCTTGCCACTGGTCTTGATGCGAAGAGGAGGTCGAATGTAATGTTTTCTCGAAAAGAAAAGAAAGGAGGTTCCCATACCTTTATCAGCCTCCGAGTGAGATCTGACCCCTTGTGGTTGCTGGGGTCAGATGTTACTGGAGACCAGAGCGAGGGAAGCAAACTTACATTTGTATTTTCTCATACCCCTTACCTAGGACTTTGATGATTGCTGCGTGACCGTGTGTTATGAGCTCGCTAATGGGGATGTTCAGAATGGAATTCGATCCCATTTGCTTCGTGGCAGGGTCGGCACACACACCCATCAGGTGGTGTTCCACTACTCCTTGCCCCGCCTTCCAATAGATTCCCCCTCAATGGGGTTTCTATGGGCTCAGGCTAGAGGCTAGATTTGAACAAGGTTAAGACGACCCTATTCACCTTAATGCGGGTCGGGCAAAGGCCTGTTGAGGCTCATCTGTGTTTTCTCCCCTAGCTCTTGTTCGACGTTAGGTGGACCTAGACCCTACATTGGTTAGCCTTTGATCCTCAGGTCTCTCGATCTTGGATCGAGCGGCTCGAGTCCCCGAGCCCTCTAGGGTCTGCTAGGGGTCAGCCATGTTTTCACATGCTACCCTGTCCGCAATTTCTATGACCGAAGGAGTTGAGTTGATGACACTTGCCTCGATGGCTCGAGTGTCGCGCTAAATGAGCTCACTAACGGGTATGTTCGTGTGGAATCCTGAATCCATCATTCAGCTGATGGGTGTCGCAGAACTGACCAATTTATAAGAGTACAAGTACAATGGCAGCTCCGCAAGCGGTCATACTATCATACTTGAACCCATATAAACCCGGTAGTCCGTTGAGTACCACGATAGGTCTCGATAAATGATTTACAACAACCAAGATCGTACAGGATTCAACATACATGCCACATATTACATAAAGTTCACAAATACATTTCGTCATCAGAGTACGAATAAAAGTTATTACAAACCAAGTTTGATAAATAAAGCGGAAGCAAATAAGTTCGAAGATAAAGTTTCCAACATAGTTTGATACAGTGGCAAGTAAGATCATGGTCCACAAAAGCAAAGATAGGAATTACTAAAGAAGCCTACCCAAGGCTTACTCCTCATCCACAGTGGGATAGAAGCAACTCTTGCAATAACCATGATACACAGTGCCATCTGCAACAATGGGAAAATAAACCCTGAGTACGAGAAGGTACTCAGCTAGACTTACCCATCATGAACCAGAAATAAAATGACTCCAAGGATTATGCAAGGCTATATAAGTGGGCGTAAGTTGACAACATTTTGCATAAAAGCACTTAACTCATTGTATAATTACGATTCCTTTATCAAGTTAATTATAACTATCCATTTCTAGGTTAGCAACTATCCTATGCCAAACATGTGGTATATCATTTAAAAGCATACAATAGTAACCATAGCAGGTATTGTAATTCCATATTCATCCGAACCATCATATTTCATAACACAGTTACTACGATGTTGGAGCTAGTCAAGTTTCTCACTATCCGGGAGAGACGGCGATTTGAATCGATTTCAACCAGCTGGGAATTTATTCCTAACACAAACCCTAGGTCTACCAGCCACGATAGCATTAGGTCACCTTTGGTACTAACTCAGGTACACATTTCGCTGGGTCCATACCACATGCCGCACAATCTAGAACACCAGATGCCAGGATGCTCAGGACAAGCCTGCCCTTGGGCTTAGTCTGATCGTTCCTCGGAAGGAGCGCACAACAGAATGGTTCCTGGCCTGAGTTGAATTACTCGGCTTCACGGTCGAAATAGTTATCCGGCCAGCTAAATGAGAGGCATGCGTTCAATCTTGTCAGAAGTTCCAACAACTGGTATGGTCCTTAATCCGACACTAGACTGGGATAGATCCACACCTAAGACCTCCATGTCTTGTTGCTTCTCTATCGACCTCCCGTCCAGTCTTGATTTACTTTTACCACATGGTTCTGTTCCACGATGGCAGATATAGCCAACCGTGCTCCAGTATCCACCTATATCTCGCAGGTGACAGGACATCACCTGACTTCTACCGGTCTAAGCAGGGCTAAGCATATATTCGATCCTAGACCTATACCGGTTAAAGGTGTAATATCTGGACAAGGAATGTACATGCATCAAGTGGTTTCATTCAACTCTTATAACCTAATGCATCAATCATAAATACGTAAGTAAACATTTGTAAATTACTAGGAGACTTATAATGCTCCTGGGGCTTGCCTCACAGAAAGGAAGTAGGGCGGATGGTCAGGACACTCCGGAAGCTCTTCAGGGTTCTACTCCACTGCCTTCGGGAGCTGCGGCTTGTGGATCCTCCCTGCTGATTCCCTTCCTCGGCTTCTTCGAATTCCAGCAACGTGATCTCTTCCTCTGATCCTAGATGCATGAGTATGGCATAAGTATTACGAATGCATATATGTTAACAAGTGCATCATGTTTATAGAGTAGGTGCATATCTCTTCTCGATTATTAATTAACTACATTCTACAATGCATTGACTATGCCCCAAAACAATAGCAATTTGTTTTACTCATAACTAGAGTTCTACTAATCCAATTTCAGTGATCCTAGACTTTCTGAAAAGCTTATCAAATTCTTTACAACATTGTTATTAACCATTTTTACAGTACCCATCAGTTTCAACATGCAACTCCTCAAACTACAGAATCTGTCCGGAAGCTATTCAACATGCAATATAAAGTAACGCTACTTCTACTTCATGTAATCATTCCAAATTTGACAACATAAAATCTACCAACAGTGTAAGCATACCAAATACATTTTAGATACTATAATGGTGAAGCCCAAACTATTTAGTTAAATGCCTTTATTATTTTATTTCGATATCTAGGTTAAATAATAAACATATATCAGATGTACTTCATAAATTCTCAAAACATTACAGTGCTTTACTAATGCTATCAAAGGACTACTATAAAAATTTCATGTCATTTTACTAAGTAGAACATCCTATACAAAAATGACAAGGAAGCAAGGCTTGAAAATAGCATAAATGGAAAATCCTATTGAAAAGTGTCAAGCAACAGATTTCCTATTTTTCTTAGCATCCATATGGTACTAGGATTACCTCCAACAAATTTCATGAATTTTGGACTCATAAATAATTTATAAAAATTCATGCAAGGATTAACTATTCATAAAAGAAAAATCTATAACTATAAATCTACACATGCACTGGTCCTCCAATTTTTACCTAGAGCTCATATCTACTAAGACTAGCTTACCACAAAAATTTCATAATTTTTGGAGCACAGGAACCCTAGATATAAAATAAACAAATTTGAATGCATTCAAAAGCACATTTCAAAACCCTATTTAAATCTTCAAAAATTTCTACTGTACAAGTCAAGAACATATTTTTCCTAAATACTACACTTCCTAAGGAACACAACCAAATTTATTTCACAATTTTTGAAGTTACCAACTGGAGATCTAAAAATAACAAAACATATGAAATCAGGATTTAAATATGAAAAGAATGAACTAGCTTTCTCTTCTTCTATCGCTGACCGGTGGGACCTACGCATCAGTTGGACCCACATGTCATCGAGACGAAATAGGGCCAGTGGTGCCACCCTACGGACACGGCCAGAGCTCGTCGCCGGTGAGTTCTCCGGTGAAATCACGGGCACCATCGTGATCTACTACACAAGACGCGTTGAATGGTCTAGGTGGTGATAGTGCTAGTGCAGCGGAGTATGATCGTCGCCGGCCATGGCGGCACGGCGGCACTGCTCAACACTGTGTCGGCCGTCTCTAGCCACGGGAAAGCTAGGAGAGGCGCGCAACAGTACCACGGTGTCCTAGTGACTCTATTTCATCAACAAATGCATCATGCTAAGCCCCGACGACTCTTGACCACGGCGCGGTGGTGCGGGGGTTAGAATGCAGGCGGCGTGGGTCGTCGCGTTCCCCGCCGGTGGGCTCCCTAACGAAGGTAACGTCCTAGCACCGACTAAGACACATCCTGACCAATCGCTAACGCACAAAATCGAAGGAAAAGCGCCGATGAGCCGAGCTATGGCCAGCTTGCCGTGGAGGCGGCCATGGCGACCGAGAACTCCGGCGAGAAAGGAAATGGTGAATATGCCCTCACCGAAGCGTGACAGCCGCTGCAATCAAGACGAGGGGTGGAGGGAGGTGTGGCATAGCTATGGGCAAGATGGAGGCAGTGGTGTTGCGACGTAGCGCACGCAAGGCGACGGCAGAGCTGCTCGGCGCTGTGGGAGCTCGGCGCTGTGGGAGCTCGGCGGCTGCGCTGTGGGTGAAGGAGCAGAGGAAATGCGAAATGAGGGCGCGGACAGGAGCGGGTGGGTGCTGGCGTGTTGAAGGCGCGCGTCTGCCTGCCTTGGCCGCATTGGGCAGAGCGTCGGCGACGCACGGCCATCACTGCGGACACGTAGCATTTGCGTTTTGGCTCTGGTCGGCCACCGAAGGTTTCGATTCAGTTCGTTAGTCGAGTGAGGAGCAGCCTAACAGCGTGTTTTCGAGTCGATCAAACTCCTAATCCGTGGACTTCTAGCCAAAACTTCCTAAACCAAAGTTGAAGACCGAAGTACCAGCTATAATTCTTGTTCAAAGAACTAGTTCTAATTTGCACAATAGAAACAGAGTAGAATCACCCCAAACATCGTCTGTCAGTCGGTCAGTCAATCAACAACTTAGAAATTTTTGTTAAGTCATGAAATGCTGATTTTTCTGATTTTTGTGGGACCTATTCAAGCATGTTAGAAGCTAAATCAGTCAATGACCCAAAAATAAAAGTTGTTCCTTATACCAAATACTACAACTTTGCTTTAGTGATCTCCTCCATGCAAGGTCTCTAACACCTAGTTCAACTTTAGTCAAACATGTCCCTTTTAAATGATGATACACATCAAAGCATGGCTTAATGACCTTTTTACACCTAACCAAGAATATCAAAGTTGTTCATAATGATACTCTAAACATGTTCAAGCAATTTGCAATGGTCATTCAATCATTTCATGTAGTAGTCACTCATAGAGCTAGTTAGTGCAATCACATGAAACTGCCTTAAAGGCTTGATTATGAAAAGTGACTTTCATGAACAATGCTCTAATTGCTAACCCAAGTGTGGTTACATGTTTTTGTGACTCACATCTACCAAGTACATGTTTTCATTCATGATCCTTTGCATATACACATGGAGACATGAAATAATGAGAAAGGTTGCATATGTTAATGAAACATGCGATAACAAGCAAATGTTGCAGATGTTTCAATCAAAAGTTTCAATTGTAAATTCTTGTTTATGAATGCGTGATGATCATGCTCATGTTATGCAAGTCAAGTTATGCAAGGCTAACACCCGAGGTGTTACAGCCCCTCCCCCTTATAAAAATCTTGTCTCGAGATTTGCAAGACCTACCATTCTTGGAAAAAGGCGGGATAAACTTCTCGTAAATAATCTTCTCTTTCCCACGTAGCATCTTGTTCACTATGATTGTTCCACACCACCTTATATAACTTAATAATCTTACTCCTTGTTACTCTCTCCATCTCTTCTAATACCCTGAATTGGCTTTTCTTCATAGGTCAAATCCGATTGAAGCTGCACGTTGGTGGGTGCAATAGCTTCTTCCGATACTCAAAGACATTTCTTTAGTTGAGAAACATGGAACACATCAAAGATTGCACTCATCTCTGGTGGAAGTTGTAACTTATACGCAACCTTCCCTTTTTGTTCCAAAATTTTGTATGGCCCTACATATCTTGGTGAAAGCTTCTTTTTCATCCCAAATCTTTTCACACCTTTCATGGGTGATACTCTCAAGTATACATAGTCACCCACTTCAAAAGTCAGTGGTCTTCTTCTTTTGTCGGCATAACTCTTTTGTCTTGATTGAGCTGCCTTCATATGTTGTTGGATGATACATACTTGCTCTTCAGGCTTCATTGACAAAATCAATACCAAAGTATCTCCTTTCACCGGGCTCAATCCAATTCAATGGAAGTTCTGCACTTTCTGCCATATAAGGCTTCAAATGGAGCCATTTTGATACTCGCTTGATAACTGTTATTATAGGAGAATTCAGCTAAAGGTAACCATTTCGCCCATGAACCTTTTGAAGATATAACATAAGCTCTAAGTAAATCTTCTAAGATTTGGTTCACTCGCTCTGTCTGTCCTGAAGTTTGCTGGATGATAAGCTGAACTTCTGATTAGCTTGGTTCTCAAGGCCTGGTGTAAGTGCTCCTAGAAATGAGCTATGAACTGTGGTCCTTGATCTGAGATCATAGTCCTGGGTACTCCATGCAGTCTCATGATCTAAGAAATATATAACTCAGAGTATTTCCCCACGTGATATGTTGTGTGAACTGGTACAAAATGTGCTGACTTGGTGAGACAATCAATAATAACCTAGATTGAATCATGACCTTTTAGCGTCATTGGAAGGCCTGTGATAAAGTCCATGCTGATTTCCTCCCATTTCCATCCTGGAATCGGCAATGGCTGAAGTAATCTAGCGGTTTTCATATGGATGACTTTCACTCTACTGCAGTTATCACACCTAGCAACATAGGCTGCGATCTCCTTCTTCATCTTAGTCCACCAAAAACGGGTTCTTAAATCTTGATACATTTTACTACTACTCAGGATGGATAGACAATTTGGATGAGTGAGCTTCATCTAAAATTTGAGTCCTTAGTTCACGGTCTTTTGGTACCACTAACCGGTCCTCAAACCATAATACACCTCTTTCGTCCAATCTAAAATGTTTGGTTTCTTGCTCTTGCATTTTCCTCTTGATGTGACTTATTCCTACATTTGTCTACTGTAGCTCTATGATTTTGCCCTCAAGTGAACAACTGATTGTGATATTGTGTAGTACAGCATGATGTAACAAGTTGAATCCATCTTCCAACAAGGCTTCCACAGTGTTGCAATGGGACTTCCGACTGAGTGCATCGGCTACTACATTAGCTTTACCTAGATGGTAATGCACTTCTAAATTATAGTCCTTAATCAATTCTAACCATCTTCGTTGTCTCATGTTCAGCTCTGACTGGGTAAAGATATACTTGATGCTTTTGTGGTCAGTATAGATATGACATACATTGCCCAACAAGTAATGTCTCCATATCTTTAATGCATGGACAACGGCTGCAAGTTCCAAATCATGTGTAGGGTAGTTGACTTCATGTTTTCTCAATTGCCGAGAAGCATACGCAATAACTCTTCCTTCTTGCATAAGCACACACCCCAAACCTATTCCTGATGCATCACAAAATACATCAAAATGCTTTTCAATGTCTAGTTGTGCTAGCACAGGTACTGTAGTCAACAAAGTTCTGAGGGTGTGAAAAGCTATTTCACATTATGGTGTCCATTTGTACTTCTCATCTTTCTGAAGTAGTCTGGTCATAGGCTTAGCTATTTTTGAGAAATCTGGAATAAACCGACGATAGTATCCTGCTAACCCTAGAAAACTCCGAACTTCATGAACCGAAGTGGGGGCTTTCCAATCCATGACCTCTTGTACTTTTGATGGGTCTATAGAGATTCCATCTTTTGATAAAATGTGACCTAAAAAAGGTACTTTGCTCAACCAAAATTCACATTTGCTAAACTTGGCATATAGCTTATGCTCCCTCGGTCTGGATAGGACAATCCTCAGATGCTCTTCATGATCTGACTCATTTTCTGAATAAATCAATATGTCATCGATAAACACGACCACGAACTTGTCAAGTTCGGGCATGAATACCGAGTTCATCAGGTACATGAAGTAGGCTGGAGCATTTGTTAGTCCGAAAGACATAACCAAATACTCGTATAAGCCATACCTAGTAGAGAAAGCAGTTTTAGGTATATCCTCTGGTCTGATCTTTATCTAATGGTAATCGGATCTCAAATCAATTTTGGAGAATACTTTTGCCTTCGCTAGCTGATCAAACAAGATGTCGATGCGGGGCAATGGATATTTGTTCTTGATGGTCACAGCATTGAGTGGTCTATAATCTACACACATTCTCAGTGACTTATCCTTCTTTTTCACAAACAAGGCTGGACATCCCCACGGAGATGAGCTAGGTTGGATAAGACCCTTGTCCAATAGATCTTGCAATTGAACCTTAAGTTCCGCTAACTCATTGGGTGGCATTCTATAGGGCCTTCTGGATATAGGTGCGGTACCTGGCACTAACTCGATCTTAAATTCCACGTCCCTATCCAGTGGTAGACCTGGTAATTCCTCTAGAAATACATCCGTAAACTCACAAACCATGGGGATATCACATATTGTGGTGGTTTGGATAGCACAGGCTAAATGTTGTGGTTTGAAATCATGGGAGAGTGGGACAAGAAAAGCATTCCCTCCTGTGGGTTCTCTCAACATAATAGTGCAGGTGCTAGTGTCAATAAGAACACCATGATCCTTCATCCAATTCATGCCTAAGATTACACTTATCGATAACCCCGGCAATATTATCAAATATGTGGTGTACTCCCTCCCTTGTATCAAGATGAGTACATTTTTTACTATCTTTTTGGTCATAACAGTTCCCCCTGTTGAACTTATGTTAAAACCCCCTTTGCTTACTTCAATTATTTCTTGATCATGTCTAGATGCAAATGCTTGACTCATAAATGAATAAGAAGCTCCCGAATCAAATAAAACAACAGCGGGATGCTGGTTGACGAGAAACATACCAGCCGTGACAACTTCTCCAGCGGGCACCTCTTCTACAGCGGTATAATGCACTTGTCCTTGACGTGCCCTGGCATTCACCTGCCTCTAATTGTTCTGATTTGGGTTGCCATTCCTCTTGGGGTGGGGGCACTCCTTGGACCAATGACCCAGTTGGTTGCAGTTGAAACATGGTTGATTACTTCTGAATCTGGTAGAGCTGTCCTGATTGCCATTTCCTTTTGGTAAGGCAATAGTGAATGCCTTATAGAATGGTTTCTGTGGCCTGTTATTCTGAGCTTTAGGTGGTGGAGGCCTAAACTTGGGTGTAGGTGGACGGAATTGTGGCCTAGCTATGATAGGCGCCTTTGACTAGAAAGATCTAGATGCACCAGCCTCATATGCCCTCTTGCGACCCTTGGCAACTGCATGCATGTTGTTGTGGTTTTCTTGGGTCAAGGCATCACTAATGAACTCATTGTACGTGGCACATCGAGAATTTGCCATAATCTTCATTAGTTTGGTACCCAACCCTTGCTTGAAACTCTCTATCTTTTTCTCCTCAGTATCCACGAAACTGGGAGCATATCTTGACAAGTTGTTGAATGCATGCATATATTCTGTGAGTGACTTTGTTCCTTGAGTGAGCCTCATAAATTCAGTGGCTTTCATGCGCATCAGGCCCGAGGGAATATGGTGTCCTCTAAAAGCTAGTTTGAACTGTTCCTAGGTCACTCATGCATTATTCGGCAAAGATGATAGGAAATGTGTCCACTAGATTCCTGCTGGTCCTTGCAGCTGATGAGAAGCATATTCAGCTTTTAGGTGCTCCGTGACCCTCAGCAGACGAAATTTCTGCTCAATGGTATTTAGCCACTCGTCAGCCTACAGTGGTTCCTCGGCCACCTTGAAGATTGGAGGCTTCGTATCTAGAAACTCCTTAAATATACTGTGCTGATTTGGCTCGGCCCCTGGTTGATGTGGGTGGCCACGAGCAGTGTTTTGCGCGATATGGCGCAAAGCTTCCTCCATTGTCCTCTGGCTCCCTAGGAACTGGGTAAAGAATTCCTGAGCAGACGGCGGCGGTGGGGGTGGCAAGTCATCATGGTTGCCATCCTGGCTGCCACCAGCTCCAGCATGGGTGCGCGTCATCTGCAAAATTGCAACAATAAGCGATTATTGGTTGATGCCAAGAGATTGCAGATGAATTAGGTACTCATGCCAAACTGAAATTACTAGAGAAAATTCTCAAAATCACAATAAAAATAGAGGCATAACAATTCATTCTCGCAACATGACATCACCAATTTGACCACTTATCACGCTCATAACGCAGGCAAATTTAAATTGTGATTACCAACAAAGGACTGGAATTGCATTGATGTTCATCCAAACGTGCGATTAATCGACATTACATGATAATCGGGTTACTATTGCCAAAATCGAACTATAGGTCCATTACATGAATAAAGGCGATACATTAGACCTTCCACTAAGTGCTAAGCGATCTAATCCTCATCATGATCACTATCGAGGTCAGATGTAGGATCATCTCCTTCCTCAGGTTCCACTTCTTCTTCAGGCTCTACTTCTTCTTCAGGCTCTACTTCTTCTTCTCCTTCCTCATACCCTTCTAGATCCATTTCTATGGCTCCAGGTGGGACATAAGGGTGGAGCTGATTGTTCAGCAGATGAACCTCTTCATATAGATTATCGTTGTATTCTTCCGCATTGGCCAGCTGCTGCCCTAGCTCGAACTGTTGAGCTCTCAAAACATCTTCCCTGGACCAGGCTGCATTCTGCTGGTGAGTCAACCGAGTCATCTCTTTAGTGAGCCTCTCAATCTCAGCATCGTGCTCCCTCTGAAGCTAACGTCGGTCCTCGCGGGCATGACCAAGGGCACCAGACACATGTCTGAGGCTACCTTCTACTCCATCTAACACTCTCATCATTGCGAACATGGCGCTCATGGAAGGGTTATCGCTGTTCTGCCCTTCTGCTGCACCAATCTCCAAGGGTCTTCCTCTTGCCTGCTGCCATGAGTCAGTGGAGGGGTTGCCTCTCAGAAAAACTCCAACCAAAGCGGCTGCCAACTCCTAAGGAAAATGATCCATGATATCCCTCAGGATCCCAAAGGCTGCCCTGTCAGCTGCTTCTTCAGTAGTCCTGCCAGTTGACTCATAACACCAGCCTGTCCACTTAGAATCGTCACCTCGGGGACGAACAACAGCCTCCACAGTAACTAAGAGACCTTCTCCCAACTGCTCATTCGCCCAGAAGTAGTAGGGTTCCATTCCATCAGGATAGCCTACATAGCTGAGCACTCTCCACAAGAGTGTAGGCATCCCAAATTCTCCAAGAAATGTGTGACATTGACATGTACGTGGAGCAAGCTGACGGCTGGGAGCTCTGCCTCCGGTGGACTTGCGAGCAGTCTGCTTGGTACGTGCCATCTGCACCATCAACATGTACCCTTTGGTGAGACAATGCCATAATGGATAAGAGTTACATAACCGAGTAAGAACTTTATAAGGGGAGGAAGAATGTAGTTATGTGAATAGTAATTATCATGATGCATGCTCGTTCCGTACGTCCTCACAAACTTAGGAAAAATTTGTTTCTAACGGTAGACACGGTGGCATACATATGTTCTCTCATAAATAGCGTAACTAGTCGAGCTACACGTTTCATTGTTAGTGTACCTACATCAAATTTCATTTCAGCCCTAAACCCATAATAAAATATGCAGAATGTAATTGTAAATACTTCCATATATGTATACCCATACATATACTTCCGTATCAATCTACCCGACTAATAATTTAAACCCTATAATTAAATACGTACCATATACACATGCAAGCATGCATACATGGCCGTACCAAAGCTAACTTTTCCCGACCTGCACGCTCACATCTTGCGGTCATACACTCATCATCTTACCTTGGCGTAGAGGCATTTGATCCATACATTACCACTCAAGTGAATGGTATCCATACTATAGCACGCCGTATGGACGACAAAGTAAAAACCCCCATGTTAGTACTTAAATAGCCACCTAATAGTCCTTAATTTGGGCATAAAGAAAGTGATCATTGGCACACTTTAGATTTCAAGTACCTATTATATAACTATTAGTTGCTAGAGAAGGGTTTTTGGAAAACAAAAACTTTTGTTTTAAATACACTTGTGACAATTAACAGTTGAATCTTGCTCTGATGCCAGCTGTCGCAGAACCGACCAATTTATAAGAGTACAAGTACAATGGATAGCCCGCAAGCGGTCATACTGTCATACTTGAACCCATATAAACCTGGTAGTCCGTCGAGTACCATGATAGGTCTCGATAAACGATTTACAACAACCAAGATCATACAGGATTCAACATACATGCCACATATTACATAAAGTTCACAAATACATTTCGTTATCAGAGTATGAATAAAAGTTATTACAAACCAAGTTTGATAAATAAAGCGGGAGCAAATAAGTTCAAAGATAAAGTTTCCAACATAGTTTGATATAGTGCCAAGTAAGATCATGGTCCACAAAAGCAAAGATAGGAATTACTAAAGAAGCCTGCCCAAGGCTTACTCCTCATCCACAGTGGGATAGAAGCAACTCTTGCAATAACCATGATACACAGTGCCATCTGCAATAATGGGAAAATAAACCCTGAGTACGAGAAGGTACTCAACTAGACTTACCCGTCATGAATCAGAAATAAAATGACTCCAAGGATTATGCAAGGCTGTATAAGTGGGCGTAACTTGACAACATTTTGCATAAAAGCAATTAACTCATTGTATAATTATGATTCCTTTATCAAGTTAATTATAACTATCCATTTCTAGGTTAGCAACTATCCTGTGCCAAACATGTGGTATATCATTTAAAAGCATACAATAGTAACCATAGCAGGTATTGTAATTCCATATTCATCCGAACCATCATGTTTCATAACACAGTTACTATGATGTTGGAGCTAGTCAAGTTTCTCACTATCCGGGAGAGACGGCGATTCGAATCGATTTCAACCAGCTGGGAATTTATTCCTAACACAAACCCAGGTCTACCAGCCACGATAGCCTTAGGTCACCTTTGGTACAACTCAGGTACACATTTCGCGGGTCCATACCGTGCCGCACAATCTGGAACACCAGATGCCAGGATGCTCAGGCCAAGCCTGCCCTTGGGCTCAGTCTGATCGTTCTCCAGAAGG
This sequence comes from Miscanthus floridulus, assembly GCF_019320115.1. Taxonomy (NCBI): domain Eukaryota; kingdom Viridiplantae; phylum Streptophyta; class Magnoliopsida; order Poales; family Poaceae; genus Miscanthus; species Miscanthus floridulus. The sequence continues at coordinate 60,816,761 of NC_089591.1, read as the reverse complement.
AGCGCACAACAGAACGGTTCCCAGCCTAAGTTGAATTACTCGGCTTCGCGGTCGGAACGAGTTATCCAGCCAGCTAAGTGAGAGGCATGCATTCAATCTTGTCAGAAGTTCCAACAACGGTACAGTCCTTAACCGACACAGACGGGGATAGATCCACACCCAAGACCTCCTTGTCTTGTTGCTTCTCCATGTCAATAGCAATTTGTTTTACTCATAACTAGAGTTCTACTAATCCAATTTCAGTCATCCTAGACTTTCTAAAAAAGCTTATCAAATTCTTTACAACTTTGTTATTAACCATTTTTATAGTACCCATCAGTTTCAACATGCAACTCCTCAAACTACAGAATCTGTCCGGAAGCTATTCAACATGCAATATAAAGTAACGCTACTTCTACTTCATGTAATCATTCCAAATTTGACAACATAAAATCTACCAATAGTGTAAGCATACCAAATACATTTTAGATACTATAATGGTGAAGCCCAAACTATTTAGTTAAATGCCTTTATTATTTTATTTCGATATCTAGGTTAAATAATAAACATATATCAGATGTACTTCATAAATTCTCAAAAATTTACAGTGCTTTACTAATGCTATCAAAGGACTACTATAAAAATTTCATGTCATTTTACTAAGTAGAACATCCTATACAAAAATGACAAGGAAGCAAGGCTTGAAATAGCATAAATGGATAATTTATTGAAAAGTGTCAAGTAACAGATTTCCTATTTTTCTTAGCATCCATATGGTACTAGGATTACCTCCAACAAATTTCATGAATTTTGGACTCATCAATAATTTATAAAAATTCATGTAAGGATTAACTATTCATAAAAGAAAAATCTATAACTATAAATCTACACATGCACTGGTCCTCCAATTTTTACCAGAGCTCATATCTGCTAGGACTAGCTTACCACAAAAATTTCATAATTTTTGGAGCAGAGGAACTCTAGATATAAAATAAACAAATTTGAATGCATTCAAAAGCACATTTCAAAACCATATTTAAATCTCCAAAAATTTCTACTGTACAAGTCAAGAACATATTTTTCCTAAATACTACACTTCCTAAGGAACACAACCAAATTTATTTCACAATTTTTGAAGTTACTAGACTAGAGATCTAAAAATAACAAAACATATGAAATTAGGATTTAAATCTAAAAAGAATGAACTAGCTTTCTCTTCTTCTGTCGCTGACCGGTGGGACCTACGCGTCAGTTGGACCCACATGTCATCGAGATGAACTAGGGCTGGCGGCGCCACCCTACGGACACTGGCCAGAGCTCATCGCCGGTGAGTTCTCCGGTGAAATCACGGGCACCATCGTGATCTACTACACAAGGCGCGTTGAATGGTCTAGGTGGTGACAGTGCTAGTGCAGCGGAGTATGATCGTCGCCGGCCATGGCGGCACTGGCGGCGCTGCTCAACCCTATGCCGGCCGTCTCCGGCCACGAGAAAGCTAGGAGAGGCGCGCAACAGTACCACGGTGTCCTAGTGACTCTATTTCATCAACAAATGCTTCACGCTAAGCCCCGACGACTCTTGACCACGGCGCGGTGGTGCGGGGGTTAGAATGCGGCGGCGTGGGTCATCGCGTTCCCCGCCGGTGGGCTCCCTAACGATGGTAACGTCCTAGCACCGACTAAGACACATCCTGACCAATCGCTAATGCTCAAAATCGAAGGAAAAGCGCCGATGAGCCGAGCTATGGCCAGCTTGCCGTGGAGGCGGCCATGGCGACCGAGAACTCCGGCGAGAAAGAAAACAGTGAATACGCCCTCACCGAAGCGTGATAGCCGCTGCAATCAAGACAAGGGGTGGAGGGAGGTGTGGCGCAGCTATGGGCGAGATGGAGGCGGTGGTGTTGCAACGTAGCGCACGTGAGGCGACGGCGGAGCTGCTCAGCGCTGCGGGAGCTCGGCGGCTGCACTGTGGGCAAAGAAGGAGCAGAGGAAATGCAAAATGAGGGCGCAGATAGGAGCGGGCGGGTGCTGGCGTGTTGAAGGCACGCGTCTGCCTGCCTTGGCCGCGCTGGGCAAAGCGTCGGCGACGTGCGACCATCACCGCAGACACGCGGTGTTCGTGTTCTGGCGCCGGTCGGCCACCGAAGGTTTCGATTCAGTTCGTCAGTTGAGTGAGGAGCAGCCTGACAGCGCATTTTCGAGTCGATCAAACTCCTAATCCGTGGACTTCTAGCCAAAACTTCCTAAACCAAAGTTGAAGACCGAAGTACCAGCTACAATTCTTGTTCAAAGAACTAGTTCTAATTCGCAATAGAAACGGAGTAAAATCACCCCAAACATTGGCTGTTCCTTATACCAAATACTACAACTTTGCTTTAGTGATCTCCTCCATGCAAGGTCTCTAACACCTAGTTCAACTTTAGTCAAACATGTCCCTTTTAAATGATGATACACATCAAAGCATGGCTTAATGACCTTTTTACACCTAACCAAGAATATCAAAGTTGTTCATAATGATACTCTAAACATGTTCAAGCAATTTGCAAGGTCATTCAATCATTTCATGTAGTAGTCACTCATAGAGCTAGTTAGTGCAATCACATGAAACATGCCTTAAAGGCTTGATTATGAAAAGTGACTTTCATGAACAATGCTCTAATTGCTAACCCAAGTGTGGTTACATGTTTTTGTGATTCACATCTACCAAGTACATGTTTTCATTCATGATCATTTGCATATACACATGGAGACATGAAATAATGAGAAAGGTTGCATATGTTAATGAAACATGCGATAACAAGCAAATGTTGTGGATGTTTCAATCAAAAGTTTCAATTGTAAATGCTTGTTTATGAATGCGTGATGATCATGCTCATGTTATGCAAGTCAAGTTATGCAAGGCTAACACCTGAGGTGTTATAGCGGGGTCGGTAGAGCCCTCATGTGGCATTCCACTACTTCTTAACCCGCCTCCCGGCAGATGCCTGAGCCATTTGCTGGGCTCAGGTGGCCCATTGGCCTCTCCTCGATGGAGATTCTATGGGTCTAGCTCGAGGTTAGAATCAAACAAGAAAGGTCAAGATGTCCCTGTCCACTTCTGAACGGGGTCAGGAAAGGCCACTAGGGCTCATTTTAGTTTTTCTCCCCTGGCTCTGTTTGACATGAGGTAGCCTCGAGCCCTTCATGGGCCGACCTTCGAACCTTGGTCTGGCGTCGCTCATGTTGAATGAGGTGGCCGCAGCTTCATGACACGACACAAAGCGTTGAGATGCAAGGATTTGTATATGAAATGTTTGGATACATGGATTTAGCGTATAGTTTAATCGAAACAAAAGTGGGGGTCGGTGACATTACCTTGGTGGTATGATGGATGGGAAGCTTTTTGTCGGATATGCCCATGCGGGGTTTGAGTCCAACGCCTACGACAGGGCCGATGTGACCTGCATGAGCATCGCGATTTTTTATTTCCGTCTCTTGGTGGCAATCCGAGCCGTACGATTGACTTTTAAGCGATCTGTCAGCTTCCCCCCAAAGGGGGCTCTATAGGTGGACCCCTCCAAACTCCTTTTAGGAAGGTAGGAGCTAAGGCTAGTAGTGTGAGGAACTGTGAACACGATTATGCTGGTGAACCAAAAAACACCATAGCCATCGGGGCGTAGGGTCTGATGGTTCGTCCAGTTGTACTCATCATTTTATTCCCACACTCCATGCTTTTGGTTTCTCAAATGTAAGGAGGGGTCAGGCTAAGAGGGTGTTTAAACAAACAGGTGCCCTCGGCAGCCCCTGAGTGATGTCCGTGCCCCTGCTGTTGCTAGGGTCGGAGTCTGGGTAAAGAATTTAATACTCAAAGTAAGTAAACAGGGGTGCTTATCTTTCAATTAGTCGTTCATTCGTTGTTTTGCCTGGGCCACCCAATTGACCCAGAAGGCCCGTTGGGCTCCCCCTGGAGGAGGTTCCATTGTTGGGTTGTTCCATGGGCCTGCCTGGGGAAGCAAAGAGTTGCCTATAGGTGAGCGTGCCCTAATTCTTGCGCCTAGGGCGCATTAGTGGCGGGTCATGCCTGGGTGACATTCTGACTTACCAGGCGGCGTCCCGTCGACTAGAGCACATCACATTGTTATTGGCGTGTCCCCTCAGATTTCTGTCAGCATTGATTTCACATTTGTATTGAATAGGGCAAGGCAGAGAGTTTTTTTGTCCCAACCTTTCGCCTTTCCTCCGCTATTGTGCCCCTTCTTTAAATAGGGAGGGGGAGAGGAGTTCTCGTCCCATTCCCTAGCTAGCTTCTGAGCCGCTACCACTTCTCCTTCCTTTCCACCAAATGCGGCGGTTCTTGAGTAAGAGAGGGTGATGCGAGGGAGAGAACAACTCATAGATCTGCTTGTGAATCTAGAGCATGATGTCGAGCTGGATATCATCCCACGTAGATGAGACGGTGCAGGCCGCCCTTGCTATGGGCGCACCACCGCCCCTGATGGCGGAGGGGCACTAGAGGGTGCCAAGCGTCGTTGACCTTGCCATCATTTGTTATGGCCTTCCTTCAGCGGGAAGCGCCCCCTATCCCAATGCCGTTGTTGGGGTTGGAGCTGATGATGATGGCGTAGTCCCTGAACACCTCGGTGGAGGGGCACCACATTCGCCGGTGCGGTGCTCGATGTTGCAGATGATGGCACCTTTGAAGATCCCAAGGAGCAGGTGGGACATCGCTGATGGAGAGCATGGTGCGGCGGCCACAGTAGACGAACTAGCCCATGTACATGCCCGGGCGTTGTCGATAGAGAGCGTGGTGCGGCGACTGCAGTAGTACTTGTAGTTAAGCTAAGCAGAGATTGTATTATTTGTATTTGCCCCTAAGTGAGGTCTGGCCCCTCATAATTTTGTAGGGGTCAGATGTCACTAATGATCAGGGATTTGTAAAGACAAAAACTGATAAGAAAAAGCATGCGCTTATTTAAGGGTAAAAACGACGTAGCTGCTCAATGTTCCAGGCATTGGTGAAGACCTCACCGTTGATGGTTTTCAACTTGTAGGCACCTGGATGGAGTACTTCCGCGATGATGTATAGCCCCTCCAAGGGCGGGGAGAGCTTGTGGCAGTCCTTGTTGCTCTGTATGAGGCAGAGGACAAGGTCCCCGACGTTGAAGGCTCGGTCCCGCACCCGTCAGCTATGGTACCATCGCAACGCCTGCTGGTACTTGGCTGAATGAAGGAGGATGATGTTGCGGGCTTCGTCTAGCCGGTCCATGGTGTCTTGGTGGGATGCCTCGGCCCCCTGTTCATTGTATGCTCTGATTCTTGGCGCTCCATAATCAAGGTCCATTGGGAGAACGGCCTCGAAACCGTAGACCATGAAGAAAGGTGTGTAGCTGGTGGCCCGGTTGGGAGTTATCCTTAGGCTCTAGAGCACCGTCGGGAGCTTGGCAACCTAGCGCGCACCGAACTTGTTCAACCAGTTAAAGATCCTAGGCTTGAGGCCCTATAGGAGCATGTCGTTTGCGTGCTCAACCTACCCGTTCGTCCGGGGGTGCTCAACGGCCGCCCAATCGATTTGGATGTGTTGTTTCGGCACAGAATCGAATGAATTTCCTACCGGTGAACTATGTGCCGTTGTTTGTGATGATGGAGTTTGGTACTCCAAAGCGGTGGATGATGTTGAGGAAGAACAACATAGCTTGCTCGGATTTGATCATGGAGATCGATCGAGCTTCGATCCATTTCATAAACTTGTCTATGGTGACAAGTAAGTGGGTGAAGCCCCCTGGTGCCTTTTTGAGTGGCCCAACTAGGTCGAGCCCCTAGACCGCAAAGGGCCATGTGATGGGGATCATCTTGGAGTGCCTAGGCTGAGAGGTGAGTCTATTAGGCATAGTACTGACACCCTTCATAGGTGCGTACAATTTGCTCGGCATCGGCTACTGTAGTGGGCCAGTAGAAGCCCTGTCGGAATGCGTTTCCAACTAAGGTCCTTGGTGCGGCATGGTGACCATAGACCCCGCTATGGATGTCGCTCAATAGAAGCCTTCCCTGTTCGCTAGGGATGTAGAGCAATAGGATTTCGATGTGGCTCCGTTTGTAGAGTTCTCGTTCTATAAGAACGAAGGATTTGGCACGACGTGCGAGCCATCGTGCCTCCGTCTTGTCTGCCGGTAGTGTGTCGCGGAGGAGGTAGTTGAGGTAAAGCATTCTCTAGTAGTTGGGAGGGTTGGACTCTGCTATTGGATCCTCTTAGCGGTCGGCCCCAGGGCCAGATCAGACGGGCCATCGTTGGCTCATTCTGACCCCTCGTAGCGCACCAAGGGCTTGTGTTGATCGCTGCCAAAGACACCCATCGGCACTAGCTCTTGGCTGGATGCTGCTTTCACGAGCGTGTCGGCTGCTTTGTTGAGGCACCTTGGGATGTGATTGAGTTCGAGGCTGTTGAATCTATCCTCTAGCCGTCAGGCTTCTTGGTAGTATGCCTCCATCTTGGCATCGTGGTAGCTTGACTCCTTCATGACCTGGTTGACGACCAGCTAGGAGTCACCCCTGATGTCGAGGCATCGGATGCCCAGCTCGATAGTGATTTGTAGGCCATTGATGAGCGCTTCATATTCGGCGATATTGTTTGATGAGGGGAAATGGAGCCAAACCATGTACCTCACATGGACCCCAAGGGGTGATACGAAGACTAGTCTTGCACTGGCACCCTTTTTCATCAGTGATCCATCAAAGTACATCGTCTAGTACTCTTGATCGACGACTGCTGGTGGCATCTGGACCTCAGTCCACTCCGTGACGAAGTCAGTCAGCACCTGGGATTTGATCACCGTTCGGGGGGCATAAGTAATGCCTTGATCCATCAGCTCGAGTGCCCACTTTGCGGTTCTTCCTGTGGCGTCCTGGTTATGAATGACCTCACTGAGGGGGAACGACATCATGACTGTCACAGGGTGTGACTTGAAGTAGTGGCATAGCTTCCTCTTGGTAATGGGGATGGTGTAGAGGAGTTTCTGGATTTGGGAGTAACAGGTTTTGGAGTCGGATAGTACCTCGCTGATGAAATATATAGGATGCTATACCTTGAAGGTGTGCCCCTCTTCTTCCTGCTCTACTACTAAGGTGGCGCTGACCACTTGCGTGGTGGCCGCTATGTACAGCAGGAGGGATTCTCCGTTGCTTAGAGGAACCAGGGCTGGGGGTTTTGTTAGAAGTAGCTTGACCATGTCAAGCACCTCCTGGGCCTCGGCTGTCCACTCAAAGCGGCCGGCTTTCTTCAGGAGTCGATAAAGGGGGAGTCCTCGTTCGCCAAGGCACGAAATGAATTGGCTGAGGGCGGTGAGGCATCTTGTGATCCGCTGAACCCCCTTTATGTTCTGGATCGGGCCCATCTTTGTGATGGCTGAGATTTTCTCTGGGTTGGCTTCAATGCCGTGCTCAGAGACAATGAAGCCGAGCAGCATGCCCCTCGAGACCCCAAAAACACACTTTTTGGGATTGAGTTTGATGCCATTTGCCTAGAGTTTCACAAAGGTTTGTTCAAGGTCGGTGACAAGGTGGTCAGCCTGCTTGGACTTAACTACGATGTCATCGACGTAGGCCTCAACGGTCCACCCAATGAGGTCCCCAAAGCAGTTGAGCATACTAGTACTGGTAAGTTGCCCCAGCGTTCTTCAGACCGAATAGCATTGAAATGTATCAGAACGATCCAAAGGGGGTGATAAAAAACGTCGCGAGCTGGTCGGACTCCTTCATCGTGATCTGGTGGTAGCCGGAGTATGCATCAAGGAAGCAGAGGGTTTCGCACCCTAAGGTGGAATTGACTATTTGGTATATGCGTGGCAAAGGAAACAGGTCCTTTGGGCACGCCTTATTGAGGCCCATGTAGTCGACACACATCCTCCATTTCCCGCTCTTCTTTCGCACAAGAATGGGATTTGCTAGCCACTCTAGGTGTGTACTTCCCTAATGAACCCAGCAGCCAACAGTTTTGCTATCTCTTCACCGATGGCCCTGTACTTTTCCTCGTCGAAGCGGTGCATGTGTTGCTTCACCGGCTTGGAGCCTGGGTGGATTTTCAAGGTATGCTCGGCGACCTCCCTCAGGATGCCTAGCATATCTGAGGGTTTCCACACAAAGATGTCTTTGTTATCGCGGAGGAAGTCGACGAGCGCGCTTTCCTATTCGGAGGAGAGTGCAATACCAATGCATACCTTTTTAGCCTTGGAGCTGCTGGGGTCCACGAGGACCTCCTTGGAGCCCTCTACCGATTCAAATGACCCGATTGATTTCTTTGCGTCGGGCGCTTCTTTGGTGACCTCCCCCCTTAGGGTGGCGAGTTCTTCGGAGGCGACGACTACTGTGGTGTGGCCGCAGCACTCAACTTCGCACTCGTAAGCGTGGCGGAAGGAGGTGCCGACAGTGATGACCCCGTGGGGACCCGGCATCTTTAGCTTGAGGTACGTATAGTTGGGGACGGCCATGAACTTTGCGTAGCATGGATGTCCTAGGATGGCATGGAAGATCCCAGGGAACCCTACCACGTCGAAGGTGAGGGTCTCAGTCCTGTAATTGGACTGATCCCCAAAAATGATAGGCAGATCAATCTATCCCAGTGGTACAGCCTATCTACTAGGCACGATGCCATGGAAAGGCGCTCGGATGGGGCGAAGGTTCATTCGGTCGATGCCCATCTCGTTGAGCGTCTTTGCGTACATGATGTTGAGGCCACTGCCTCCGTCCATTAGTACTTTCATGAGCTGCTTTGGGCCGACGATCGGGTCAACGACAAGCGGGTACCTTCCTAGGTGTGGGATGGCATCTGGATGGTCAGTCCTGTTGAAGGTTATGGCAAATTTTGACCATCAGAGGAAAGTAGGCATGGCCGGACCGGTCGTATAGACCTCATGGTGTGTGACCTTTTGGCGGCGTTTGGAGTTGTAGGCCGTTGATCCCCCGAAGATCATGAGGGTGCCGTTCGGTGTTGGGAAGGCATCGTCCTTCTCCTCGGTGTCATCTATGGTGGGGGTAGGTTCCTTCCCCTGCTCCCCTTTGTTGAGGCCTCCAGACAAGTATTTGCGCATGAGGCCACAATCCTTGTATAGATGCTTCGTCGAGAAAGCATGGTTTGGGCATGGCCCCTCGAGCATTTTCTCAAAGTGGTTCGAAGTGCCCTCCGTGGGCTTCTAGCCACCCTTGCGGTCGGCAGTGGCCACTGAGCGAGTTGTCACGCCATTGCTTCTTATTCTTTCTTTTGGCGAGACTGGTTGGAGGTGCCTTCGCCGGTGTCATCGTCCCACCTTGCCTTGCCATTGGGGCGGTCGAAGATGGCTCTGACCGCCTCCTCTCCTGAAGCATGGCTGGTTAGCGATGTCTAGGAGTTCCTTGGTGGTCCGTGGGCCCTTGTGCCCTAGCTTGTGGACCAGGGATTCGCAGGTTGTCCTAGATAGGAAGGCTCCTATCACTGTCGGCGTCGGCGATGTTAGGGAGCTCGTTGCACTACCAGGGAGAAGCACTGGATGTATCCTACGGAGGGTTTCATCGGCCTTCTGGCAGCAGTTCTTGAGGTCCCATGGGTTTCCAGGGCATTTGTACTGTGCCCTAGAAGTTCCCCACAAAGATCTCCATTAGATCCACCCAACTTTGAATGGTGTTGGATGGTAGGTGCTCCAACCACACCCGTGCCGAATCGGCCAAGAATAGCGGGGGATTGTGAATAATGAAATTGTCATCACTCGCACCACCGGCTTGATAGGCAAGCCGATAGTCTTCGAGCCAAAGCCTAGGGCGAGGCGGAGTCTTGCCCTTAGCCCTTGGGCGAGGCAGAGCTGGCCCACGGGCGTCGAGCAAGGCAGAGTCTAGTCCATAACCCTCGGGCAAGGTGGAGCTGGCCCACGGGCATCGGGCGAGGCGGAACCAAACTCCCATCATTCGGGCAAGAAACACAGTGGTGCCCTTATCCGTTCGGGAGTTTTTAACAGTTCGATGGTTATTAGTTCTATCCTCCTGGGGTACCCTGGTATTAGGTCCCCGACAATAAGAGTCGGGCTACTAATCTCAACCCATCTCCAGCACCAAGGCTGTAACTTTAGTATGCGGTGTGCCCATATTTACAGTTAGGGTGAATAGAATTACAAACTTGTTAAATTTTAAGCTTGAGTTACCAATGTTATTGATTCTAATACCTTTCTAAAATTTTTAATCAAATTTCATGTCATGGTAATTATAATTATCATCACCCACTTGTGTATTGGAATTAGTGTGAAGGGGCAAACAACTCAATATGAAACCAAAACCAAAAAATGAGAGGTGATGCAAAACAGAAAAGAAGCCTACAAGACAGACATCATCACCCAAACATACTGAGCCAGATGACTAAGATTCAAAACTGAAAAGAAGTTACAAGTCACAAATGCTATGGCATACGCTATATCAAAAAGGCCAATTACACTAAATATCTTTCTTTTATAGTAAATATTGGATCGTGTATCATAGAATTTCTCAAGCACCAGCGCTTGAACACATGAGTAGATATATGAGATAAGTGCCATTGACAATATAGGAAACATCATTTCATCCTCTCATGTACCCTAGTAGGCCCATAGGAAGACCCACCAGAAAAAAGAGAAAAGGATGGCATTAAACGAAAGAAGATTTGGGTTATTTGGTTTCTGCTCTCACATGCAACGTTATAGGTGCGAACAACCATGCATATTTTATCAGTTCTTGGTGCACGAGACTGGTGTAGGCAGCTTGGGACTACCCTATCAATGTGATAGCCTACTTGAGACTGCCCAGTCATGTTCAATGTAACTAGTAGGTACATAATTCTAGAAAAAAGTCATGACAAAATTGGTGGCCAAAAATCATGGCTTATAGGCTTTTGCTCCTTAAACTAGATGGTTGTATCCAATCAAAACACCTTCATCAACAAACTATCAAACTATCACACCAGCAAAAGGACTCGAGCCTATTATTGAACTCATTAAGGCAGCCAATTTGCAACAAGAAGCTGGGATTGAAAAGATTGAAGACCAGTCAAATATGATAGATATACAATGGTGTTTGCCATCCCAATCATGTGCCTAAATAGGTAAAGGGCAATTGATAAAATCAGAAGAAATTTCTATGGAAAGGAAGAAAACAAGTCAATGGTGCTTGGTGGCTTGAGAGAAAGTGAATTGGCCAGTCAGTCTTGAATATTGACTATTTTTAGGACTGTTTTTAGGAATGCGTAGCAATGTAGGCAAATTTCACTTTTAGCTTTCATAACCACAACAAAATCCTCAATCAACATGGCCAAATTGGCAAAGCCTAGGTGAAAGGTCCTGGTTTTGTAATTTAGTGACAGCTAGCGACTCCTACACATTCGACTCCTACACGTCTGACCCTCCCTTCAGACCCTCCCTTCACTGAGGTTCAAATCTACCCATGTTCTTGTATTGTTTAGGGTATAGATCCCCAACTCCTATCCTTTCACGCCTTGAGTTTTTCATGTATATCACCTAATATTAATCAATCTTATAAGCTATGATTCATGGGATGGCTCGTTGCCATGGCTGCGTTGCTGATCCAATCTAAAATAGAGAGGAAAGGAAGAAGATGACTTAGCTTGTGAATTGTTATTTCTAATTGGGCTGTTGTTTTGTAATTGTGTGCACTGTGCCATGACATTGAGTGGTACCTCTTTGGTTGTTGTACATAGGTGATTAACTTTGTTGACTGGATTGATGATGAGTGACCACCCATGGCTCACAAAGCTCTTAGTTGGTTTACCAAGAAAGCAATGCATTATAGGAGGAGGTCCAAGGAGGTTGAAGAATCCTTTTGGCAAGCTCATGCCATGCATGAAGAGGCCTTGGAGGAGCTTAATGAGGATCATGTGAGGCATGTGGCTAGATTGAAGGCCATTGCCTACCTTATGTGCTGAATTAATGAGATAAGGGCCAAGGAACAAAGTGAAGACAAGAACAAGGCATGGGCTATTGTTTTTTGTGTCATAGCACTACTACAGATTGACCTATCATCAATGCCTCTATCACTATCGATACCATTAAACCGTTGTTGATGCTTATGACCAACGGTTCGTAATACGAACCATTGGTGATGAGACTATCACCGCCAGTTTGTAAGAACGTCCTGGTTCATAACTATCACCGCCGCTTCGTCTTACCAACCAGCGGTGATAGTCCATCATCACAGCCGGTTTGCACCACCAACCGGCGGAGATGATGTGCTCTCCATCACTGCCGCCTCGCCATATGAACCGGCGGTGAAGATGTTTTTCACTGCAAGCTTGTTGTATGATACGGCGGTGATAACCATGTTGCAACATAATAAAATTCATAACTTTTTTCAAATAAAGTCGGAAGAAAACAAACTTTATATCAAAGTTGTAGATCTACAACTTTGTAGTTGATGACTTTTCACTTGAAACCATTTGCTGGTCCCATAATTCTTTTTGAAGCACTCAAATTTTGAAATTCAAATTTTTCAAATTGTACAAACGACCTTACATGAAAAAAAGTACCAAAACCAATGTTGAGATCTCGATGAGATATACAACTTTGGGGCCATTCGGTTGACCCAAAAAAACACTGTAGCAACTGAAAGAGTTACTGTTCATGACTGACTTTGTGAGAGAAAAACATTATTCTGGATGAAAAAAAAGAAGTGGATCAAGCCGGGTATAGGGTCAGCCGAACAAGGCCTTTATAGTTGATAACTATTTCATTAGAAATCATTTATAGTCTCAAATTTGTATTTTAAGTTTTAAAATTTTAAAAACTAAAATTTTCAAACAACCTTGGATGGAAAATCGATCAAAACCAAAGTTGTAGATCTCGATGAGAATAACAACTTTGTAGTTGATGAATTTTTCATTTGAAATCATTTGAGGTCCCAAAAGTCTGGCTGAAGTTTTGACGTTTTGAAATTCAAATTTATTAAATGACCTCGGATGGCGAAACAACCAAAATCAAAGTTATAGATCTCGATTAGAACAACAAATTTGTGGTTTATGACTTTTTTATCTGAAGCCATTTAGGGTTCTAAGTATTCATTTTAAATCCTGAAAATTGAATACTAGGGGAATTGATATGCTATATAGACACAAGTGACTTAAGGGTCAAGTGGTTAAAGGAGCAAAGGACAAAGGTCTCAGGTTTGAATCCCAGCACTGCGTATCATGAAAAATAACGTGGAGTTAGAGCTAGAGCAGCTTCCCGGTACCATGAAGCTAAAGCTAGGGGGCTTCCTAGAATTAAAACAATTTTTTTTTGCTATTTTTTTGCCGTTTTTTAGAATTTTGAAAATTCAAATCACCGCCAGCTGATAATATGAACCGACTATGACAAGCTACTATCACCGCCGGTTGCAAACCTCCTGTGATGACAATGTCATCACCACCGACAGTTTACTGCCGAGACCGAAAAGCGCTAGTGATGGGCTTTAAGAACTGCTTGTGATAGGTCTGAATGTAGTAGTGTAGGATTGCTGGTGTCTTTTCTGCTAGGCCACATTCTGAAAAAGTATTTTATGGAGGTCGTACTTGGTGGTTGCCTCGGATAACATTTTATGTACCATTCAGCCTTAGCTTGATGATACTGTGGTCTATGTATGCCGGCCATGCTTCTCTATTATAAGTTATGTCCTTTGTATGGTGGCCATGCTTCTTTATCAGTCGCATTTCAATTCACTCTATCCCTTCAGGACTAAAGTAGAAGCTCCAGCAATGGCATTGCTTAGGTAAGAAATATTGAACAAGAATTTACGACTCTCCGCCCCATTTATACTGGTTTAGTTAATTCAGAATTTATACAAAATTAGAAGTCCAACTACAAGTTTAACCTCCAAATTGTAATAGGCTATAAATGCCTCAAAATGAGCAACATGCTTCTAAATTAGTCTATGAATAGATAGAATACCAAAAGCTCATTTTTTAGCATACTTCAAAAGAAAACCCAGTCGATGAACATATTGATGAACCCAGATTAAAGTCATGCCATAGGGAAAGAAATGGAACATGTTTCGCAACATAAGTACTAGCTTGTCATCGTAGGTTCATATGTACAAAATCCTAGGTCGTAAGTAGAGGAAGGATGGACTAACCTATAAAATCATGGCTATTTGGTCGGTCCACCGAAGGCTCAATACATAGAAGATGTGTGAGGAGGAGGTTCCAATGGTCCATCTGTCCTGACACATTGTTTGACGAGATTTTGTACCAAATTTTTCTCACATGTGCGTATATTTCTATGTGTTGTCAAGAAACACATTTTGTACCTAAAGGAAACAAAAATAAATAGATAACATGTGTGTACTCCAGCAAAGAATGAAAGAACATCTCCCTAACAATTTTATTGTACTCCAGCAAAGAGTAAAGATCCGATATTTTCCCCTGCATCCATCAACAACATTAAACAAATTTAAATTCCACAGAACAAATTAGACAAATTGAAGAAAGACATGGTTGCTACGAAGCATATGGTATGTGCACATTCATTTGGCATCAAGAAGCGGCCTACACCCTCTAATGGAACTGACAACCAGCACATATGAAAGGTTTCATTCATCAGAAATAATAGTCATAGAACATATAGCTATGACTTCCAAGTGCAGATCATCAACTCAGGTTAATGATGAGTGAACTAAAAGGATCATCATCTCAAGTTTCCAAAATCATTTAATGACAGATAAGGATCACATCATAGGTCCTAGTGCAGTAAGGAGTACTGATTGTACTAATCAGCAAATTTGTGCCATGTCCTAGTGCTGTACAAATAATTTTTTCAGAAAAGTAACACCAAATTTGAAACGCTAGTGCTGACAAAATTGTAGGTGCTATCTCAGAACAAAATCAGCATCTTCATGAGTAGAATTAAGATTACACTCTACTGAAAGTCTAGCAATTCAAGTGGATTACACACTACTGAAAGTCCTCTCTCTCTCTCTCATTCTCTCAGGTTGCAACCCCATACGGTCTCACTGATAACAAATTGGTAACTGAAAAAAAATAACTACAGTAGCAGCACTTCATCTAGACTTTGGGAATCATGAATTAACACCGACAGAGCTAAGGTTAGATAGCTGCAACTTGTAATTAGGGTTTGGGCACAACAGGAAGGGAAGGCAAGGGGGATGGAGCTAGGGCTAGAGAGGGCGCACCTAGCAGTCATCGGTGAGGGAATCGAAGGAAGGCAGGTGGGTGTACGCGACATCAATGAAGCTGGGGGCGTGCCTTCCGGATCTTGGATTCTTCACTGTCATTCCTGACAGCAGTGGTGGTGGCTGGATGCATCTTTGACACCAGCGTCGGTCAGAGAGATCATACGACGTGGCGAGGGGTGGCGAGGGCAGGGAGACGGCGTTTGGCGATGAGGGCGAGGGCAGAGCGGCCACCGTGATGAGCGAAGGCGAGAGTAGGACGGCCACTGAAGCGACCTAATTTCCGTGAAGGAAAATCCACAGAGTTGAAGTGGAATAAGACCATTTTAGATAGTATTACCCAAATTTCCAGTTGAATACCACATCCATACAACGATAATATCAGAGTACAAATAGTGCAGAATTACATAATTTATTACATCGTCGCATTGGCGGAATCAAAGTATCATTCATTCAGAACAGCTTGAAGATAAGATCGCCAAACTCGAGCGTAGGCACGAACCCCTCAATTATCAAACTCCTCGGAGCTATACTCCACAGCAGAACCTGTGTGCCAAAATTTATCAGTACGATTTATACTGGCCACTCCCACCCTATGAGCATTGCTTTGTGGAAATTAGATGCAAGTTGGATATAATCAAAGAGGAGCCTATAAGGCTGGGGTTTCCTATATATATATTAGCATATCAAGTATATAATAGTATAGTCAAGTTTTAACACCATCCCCACACATTCCACCTCATTCCCGTCCAGAGCCAGGTTTTGATCCTGAGATCAATATACCACCATCTCCATGTCATCACCACATCACCACAATACCATCGCTCAGTCGACAGGCCAACTCCCTCTTGGCACTGTCTCAAGGCCCATAGCCCCTGGCTACGACCAACACTCTCTCACGGGGGAAGAAGAGAAGGACTCATCTCATTATCTAGTTTAAGCGAAACCCAGGAAAAGTCCATAGCCGACAAGTCGGCACATGTATCGATCGATCAACCATACACTCTACAGAGGTTTTACATAACCACAAGATCTGCCTTCTTCGCTGATCGTCATCAACTGGGCTGATTCTAGCCGCTTGCTAGCCTAGGATACTGCCACTCTACCATTCAGCCCTGGTACACCCCAAGTCTAGTCTAGGGTGGCTAAAACTATGAGTCATGAGCCAGGTCCACAAGGTCTCCATGAAGTCTCGGAAGGGTGTGGGGGAAATCCTCCACTGCCTTGTACCTCCTTACACTAGTCCGCTATCAACCTAGCAGTAGTGGCAATATCCTACCAAGTAGTCCGGCTGTCCCGCACCATATAGGGCGAGTGGTAAGGCTTCCCTGATGAATCTGAGTACTAGTAAGTCCTTAGGAATGACCAAGCCAGAATGTCTTCATCAGGGTTTCCATTTACCGTGCCACCACAGCACCTCCATCCTAGGCTCCTCCCATCATAGGTTCACACCCAGGACCACCTCATATACCATTTACCCACCACAGGTATCCATTCTAGGGGTGCCTAGGTAGCACCCTAGGGCAAGACTTGCCCTAGGCTCATCGTATACTCCAACTTGGTCGACACAACCATCACCCTCCACACACCCTAAGTCACACACGCAGCACTCTCCCCATAGTCCAGATAACACCAGTTTCCACCATGCATTAATGTAGTATAAGCGTAGTAGAAGTGTAAGCAATGAAATATAGCAGTAAGCGTGTGTCTAGCCTAATAGCAGAGTATGCAGGGGTAAGGTTGCATCAAGGTAAAGGCCATCAAGTAAGCATACTACCATACAAGTCCGATCATAGTATGATTATAACAGTAAAGTAAAGCAATAACAGTTCTACATTTAGCAATGCGTAATAGGTGCTACGAGATTGGGTGGGATGTGGCACCTTCAGTGTAGTCATCTCCGTTCTCCTCACTGGTACTCATGATCCTCGTCCATTTGGTTCTCCTCCGATTCTGCAACGATTGTATTATAGTCGCGTTAGCGACGTCTATAGAATAGCACAAAGAAGTAATGAAAATTTAAAAGAGCCAAATGCACTCAAACATAGGTTCATTGCGTAAAGCTCGATTTTAGATGAAGTTTGGTCCTGGTTTCATATTTTTCTGAGGTTGTATGAATTAGTTATGAATTTCTGAAGTTTAAATCATCTCTAAAAATGGAAAAAGGCTGAATTAATCCTGGGTTGACACGTGTCACGCTGTGACTGGTCCACGTGGCATGCTGACGTTAGCATGACATCATCAGCTCGGCTCTGAGCTGACAAGTGGGGTCCTGCTGACGTCATCTTGATGTTAGCATGACATCATCAACGTCATCAGTTCCAACAGGTGGGGCCAGGGTCTCTTGGGTCACTGACTTATGGGTCCAGCTAAAGTCAATGTCAAGTCAACAGGTGAGTCAATGGTCAATGAGTTAGGGTCACTGACATGTGGGGCTAGGGCTGCTGACGTCAGCAGCTGACATCATCGTGACATCAGCATGACGTCACCTCGGCTGTGTTGTTACCGACAGGTGGGATCCGCGTGACATTGTCATGATGTCAGCATGACGTCACTCACTGACGAGTGGGTCCAGAGTCCCTGTGTCGCTGACATGTGGGGCTAGGTCAACCGTCAATGTTGACCGGTCAATGGTCAACCAGGTTGGGCCTTAACTAGGCTTTAGTGGGCCTGGACAGGGCCAGATTTGGGCCTGGGTCGGGCTGGACACATGGCATGCTATGGTGCTACCATGTCATAGCCATGGGCCCCCACTGGGCTTCGTTCATAGCTCAGCCCACACTGCGTGGTCCACGGTGGACTCATGTTCACAGTCCGTGGACCGCTGGCTAGTCTTCGGTGGGCCGAGTCCACCCTCCTTCCCTTTTGGCTTAGCCTACATGCACCGGGTGTAGGCGCGTGTGGCCAGTGAGGGGAGCCCTTTGCTTCCATCCCCGGCGTGGTCCCGCCAGTGGTGTGCTCACTAGCGTGATCCTACGGTGGCGCTGGCGTCCAATTAAGGTGGGGAAAAGCTTCCCTAGGCCATGGCGAACACGATTGTGGGGTCTAGGTGGCAGCCGGGGCTTTCTAGGGCATTGGCCATGGTGGTCGGTGGTTTGGTCGTGGCGGTGCTTGCTGGTGGGGCAGCTAGGGGCTGTTCCAAGGGTCTTGGTGCCCCGTTCCCATTCAGACTGCTAGCGGGCGACTGGGACAAGTGACGACGGCAACCAAAAGACGTGGCGGAGTCCGCGCGTGGTGATGGTGCATGGCGGAGGTCCGACCGAGGTCCGGTGCTCGTGGCCAGGGCGCTATGGCTAGCTAATGGGGTCTCAGTCTACGCGGCTACCCTCCGGGCATCCTGGTGGTGCTACGGCTACATCCTAGTCCGATGAGGTGGCTAGGTGCGCAAGTGGTGGCCGCACCATGATGGCTGGTGTCGGGAGCGCGGCGTGCGTGTGCTCTGCTACGGCGTCCATGGGGCTAGGAGGAGTCTCAGCAATGAGGGGCTCACCATTGGTGTCGATGGCGAAAGGATGGTGGTGCAGTGGAGGGTCGTGGCTGTGTAGACGGGAGCAGTGTAGTGCCAACCCACTGACTGTGATGAAGACGACGATGTCGTCTTCGGCTTCCGACGACTTCGGCAGCACACAGGGTGGCTCTGATCCTCCTCTCGCAAACTCCTTCTCGGCCCTCTACTCTCGGTGCGGTGCGGGCTACTGGGCCACCAAGCGGTGGTGGTGGCTGAGGGATCCCTAGGGCTCTAGGCATGGCTTTATACCCCCGGTGCCCGAGCTCCATCTATGGCGGATGGGGCGGACGGCTGGTGATGCGCCATTGGCATCGAATGGCATCGTGGGCATGGGTGGTTGGCACGGAGGTTGCATGGGCGCGGCGCCAAGGAGACAGGGCCCGGCGATTCATGTGACCCTAGGCCCACGCCTATCATTTTGGTCAAGTCATGGTCGGAGGCGGTGCCGGCGTGGGGAGGAAGACGACACTGTGGCAGTGTGCGGCTGACGCGTGGGGTCTGGTGGCAGTGACAGCAAGCGAAGCGGGGAGGCACACGGGCGTGAGCGACACGCCGAGCTGCTTGCTGGGCTAGCCACACGAGTTGGGCCGGCCCACTGCTACGCGCACAAGCTAGGCTGGCTGGCTACTGCGTGCAAGCAGGCTAAGCAGGCCGAGCCAGCTGTGGGCCTTCTTCCCTCCTTTTCCTTTTTCTATTTTATTTTTCTTCTCCTTTGTTTGAATTCCAATTTGGTTTGAAATTTGAATTCAAAATTGGTGTACCTTATTCATTGGAGTTTTAGTTATGAGGCCCACAACATTCTTTTATATATATATTAGGAATTTATTTAGCTATTTTGTATAACAAAAATAAGTGTAGTTTTGTTATACAAAAATGGAAATAGTTTTCTCTTTATACATTTATTCTTTGGTTTGAGTAATAACTACTTTATGGTTTATTTCTTTAAAGGAGTTGTTAGGCATTACATAAAACAAATGAAAATCTAAATCACCATTTGAGTTAACAATGTATGCTATGTTTCATTTGTCAGTATTTAAATAAACATGATAACAAATGACATGCCATGCTCATGAATTTGTCTAGTTGGGTTACTTCTAATGCAACACCTAGGGTTGGCTTCTACAGATGTCACTCAACATTGCATGGGGTTACAATAAAAATTTTGTAGTTGTGATTTTTGGTGTGTGGATTTTTGGGTTGTTACAGTCCTACCCCCTCAACAGAATCTCAGTCCCCGAGATTAAAGCGTAACATACTCTTCGAAGAGGTAAGGATATCATAGCCAGAGGTCAGACTCTTTCTCCCATGTTGCTTCTCTCTCAGTGTGATTGCTCCATTGGATCTTGCACATAGGAATGGTTTTGCTTCGAGTCTCTTTAGTATCTCTTCCTAGAATTCTGATAGGATGTTCTTTATACTCGAGAGTGTCTTGAATGTCAAGTGTATCAGTTGGAATTACTTCATCGGGCACTCTCAAACACTTGCATAGCTGAGAGACATGGAATACGGGATGTACACCCACCAATTCCTCAGGTAGCTCAAGTTTGTAGGTGAGCTTTCCAATCCTCTTGCAAATCTTATATGGGCCAACAAATCTAGGGGCAAGCTTTCCTTTCACATGGAATCTGACAGTTCCACGTAGCGAGGATACTTTGAGATAGACGAAGTCTCCCACATTGAACTCAAGTTCTCTTCTTCTTTTGTCAGCATAGCTCTTGTATCGACTTTGAGCAATCCTCAAGTTCTCCTTCACTTGAGCAACTCCTTCTTCGGCATCTTGAATCTTAGCGGAAGTCAAAGAACTGATCTTTCTCCCAGGTTGGGACCTACATCAAAGGTGTCTTACAAGGTCTACCATACAGAGCTTCAAATGGCGACATCTTGATACTAGCTCGGTAGCTGTTGTTGTAAGAGAACTCTGCATAGGGTAGGCATTTCTCCCAATCAGAGCCATAATTCAGTATACTAGCGCGAAGCATGTCTTCTAAGATCTGATTTACTCATTCTGTCTGTCCATCTGTCTGTGGGTGATAAGCGGTACTGAAATCAAGTTTGGTCCCAATGGACTTGTGCAGAGCTTCCCAGAATCAGGACACAAACTGAGGACCATGATCAGATACAATACGAGAGGGAGCTCCATGCAGTCTGAGAATATGCTCAACATATAGATCTGCTAATTTTTCGGCATTGGTCTTGGTCTTAACTGGTACAAAGTTAGCAATCTTGGTCAAACGATCAACAATCACCCAGATGGAATCATTGCCTTTTTGTGAACACGGCAATCCAACTATGAAGTCCATGGATATGCTCTCCCACTTCCACTCGGGAACATCAAGAGGCTTTAGCAATCCTGTAGGCCTTTGATGTTCAGCCTTGACTCTATTATAGGTGTCACACCGTGCCACATGTCCTACAATGTCTATCTTCATGCCTTTCCACCAAAAGTGTTTCTTCAAGTCTTGATACATCTTTGACCCTCCAGGGTGAATATAGTACTTAGAATTGTGAGCTTCTAACAGAATTTCCTCTCGTAGCACTAGGTCAGATGGAACACATATTCTGTTCTTGAACTAGATGGTTCCTTGTTCATCTTCCTGGTGGTTGGTCTTGTAGCCTAATTTCATCAGACTACGGAGATATTCGATCTCTTCACAACTTTTCTGAGCTTGACAGATGCGATCAGTGAGATCATACTATATGTAGAGCTCATTCAACAAGTCATGCGGTAGTATCTCAAGTTGGAAATCTTCAATCTCTTCCTTGAGCTCAGGTGGTACAAATTCAGTGATCAAAGTGTGATAGTAACTCTTGAGACTGAGAGCATCTGCGACTACATTAGATTTTCCCAGATGATAGTGAATTTCCAGGTCATAGTCCTTGATCAACTCTAGCCATCGGCATTGCCTCATATTTAGATCTTCTTGAGTGAAAAAGTACTTTAAGCTCTTGTGATCCGTATAGATATCACATTTGTTGCCTATCAAGTAGTGTCTCCAGATCTTTAAGGCATGCACAACTGCTACTAACTCAAGATCATGGGTTGGGTAACGGTTCTTGTGTTCTTTCAACTATCGAGACGCATATGCTATCACTCTTCCTTCTTGCATCAGTACACAACCAAGTCCTTGACGGGATGCATCACAATAGACCATGAAATCTTTGCTGATATCAGGCAATGCTAGCATAGGAGTTGTGGTAAGCTTCTGTTTCAACTCCTAGAAGCTTTGTTCGCACTCGGGCATCCATTTAAACTCCTTAGTCTTCTTCAGAAGGTTGGTCATTAGACGGGCTATCTTGGAGATGTTCTCAATGAATCGGCGATAATATCCTAGCCATTCCCAAGAAACTTCTGACTTCTGTCACATTACGGGGTTGATCCCACTCTTTCACGGCTTCAATCTTGGCTGGGTCAACTATGACACCTGTAGCTGATAGTACATGGCCTAAGAAGGCAACTTCCTATAGCCAAAATTTGCATTTGCTGAACTTTGCATAGAGCTGATGTTGTGCTAATTTCTTAAGCATAGTTCTCAGATGATGTTCATGTTCTTCGGTGGTGGGTGAATAAACAAGAATGTCATCAATGAATACTACCATGAACTTATCCAGATCATCCATGAAAATCTTATTCATCATGTTCATGAAGTATGCGGGAGCATTTGTGAGTCCAAAGGACACCACGGTGAACTCAAACTGCCCATACCTAGTCACGAAAGCTATCTTCAGGATGTCACTCTCTCGAATCTTCATCTGATGATAGCCAGATCTAAGATTAATCTTGGAGAAATACTTGGCACCTCGAAGCTGATCAAGCAGATCATCGATCCTTGGTAGAGGGTACTTGTTCTTGATGGTGATTGTGTTCAAGTTCCGGTAATCAATGCACATTCTCATTGAGCCATCCTTCTTCTTAACAAACAGAATAGGGGATCCCTAGGGTGAAGCACTGGGTCTGATATATCTCTTCGAGATGAGCTCATCAAGCTGTTTCATGAGCTCGGCCAGTTCATCAACTGACATGCGATAGGGTCTCTTAGCAATAGGTCCTATTCTCGGCAAAAGATCAATAATGAACTCTACATCACGGTCTGGTGGCATACCCGGTAATTCTTTAGGGAACACATCGGGATAGTCTCTGACCACAGGCACATCATAAATTGTCTTCTCCTCTTTCTAGTGATTCTGAACTGGCTTTAAGGGCACATAGGATAGAGGTGGACTTTCCAGACTGGGGTTCACATCTAATGACTTGGCCTGATGGGTGGGTCACTTGGACATATCTAGGTGAACATGATATGATACCTTGGTGAATGGTTAACCAATCCATACCTAAGATGACATCTAGGTTTATGGAAGGTAACAGGGTTAGGTTGGCTTTAAAGATAAGACCCTCAATGGTAAGACTCACTCCCTTACAGATGTGGGTGCATTTTAGGTCTCCTAAGGGTGAACTGGTGATGACAGGCTTTCCACGTGGGGTTATAGGTAGGTCATGCTCTCGTGCAAACTTGGATGCTATGTACGAACAAGTTGCTCCAGAGTCAAATAGAACTGATGCAGTATTGCCATTAACTAAAAACATACCATATACAACATCAGGGGTAGCCTATGCTTCCTCGACAGTCCAGATGGTTGAGATGTCCATGGGTAGCAGATCCCTTGAGCTAAGACTTCTGAGCAGCTGAGTTCTAGGGGCACTCAGCGGCTTTGTGACCTGGTTGGCCACAAGCGAAGCAGGTGAAAGGCGTACCGCCTGTAGGGGTTGGCGTGGGTGCCTTCCAGTTTCTAGTGCTTGGTGTAGGGCGGTTCTATGCTGGGCGTTCATTCACTAAGCGGGGATGGTTGAAACGGTCCTGAGTGTTGTGGTCTTGAGCATAATAGTCCCAGGTGTAACGATCCTATGCAGGGTGGGAGTATTTGGCGGTGTACCCTCCACTACCCCTACTCGATCTAGGGTTGTCATCCCTATTGTGGTGAGAGCGTTCCCTGGATGGTGCATCTCTGTGGAACCTCTTGCGGTCACGGCCACGGAAGCACTCCTTAGGCTTACGCTTCCTCTCCCTATACTCCTCTCTAGCTTCAGCATGATCTTTCTCGATCTAGATGCAGCGATCCACTAGAGCACGCAACATGTTACTCTCAATACCGCCAAACTTCAGCTTGATGTGTGGGTTAAGTCCCTTGTGGTAATAGTACAACTTCTCCTTCTCAGAGTTCACAACATAGGAAGGTGCATAGTGAAGAAGATTGGTGAAACGGGTAGTGTACTCAATCACCCTGTCTTTTCCCATCTTGATGTTGCAGAACTCCACAGCTTTGGCCTCCATGATACCCTTGGGAATGTGATACTCAGTGAATGCTTTGGCAAACTCATCCCATGAGATGTTGGTAGGGTCCTCATGGGAATCACTGAAACTATCCCACCAGGCACGTGCTGCACCTATGAGCTGGTGTGTGGTAGCTCCAACACACTCATCATCGGTGAAAGTAGTGAGGTCAAGTTTCTTCTCTATCTCCTTGAGCCAGTCATCGGCTACAAGCGGGTCGGGGTCGGTGCCATCATAGGTAGGTGGCCTTAGCTTTAGAAATCCTTCTAGCTTCATTTGGAAGTCATTCTGCTGACCTCCCTGGCGACGGTTTGCTCCATTAACAAGAGCTACAAGAAGTTGAGTCTATTGTGCCATCACTTCTACCAGGTTTGGTGGTGGTGGTGGTGGAATGTTCTCCTCAGGCAGCGGGGTATTCTCTATGTTGAAGGGTATCCCTCCATGTCCACGGTTGTTGCCACCATGCCCCCCATTTGGTTCAACTGGTTCAGGGGTGGGTGCACGTCCACGGTTCATTAGGCGATCAGATCGGTGGTTTGGCATCTGCAACATGGATCATAGGAATTTTAGTGTTTGTGCCATAAGCGCTTATAATTCAGTATGATTACATGATTTTGACAATTTAAAGAAAAACATTTATACTATCCAACACTCATTACAAAGAAGCAATAAGATCCATAAGATGCAATAATATCTAAAACATTCATTACATGGGTTTTATTACATAGCATCATCTCCAGTAGCTACACTTGAAGACTCGCAAGAATCGTACTATGCATAGTGTCTCATATTACATCTCATAAGGGGTACATCATGGGGTACACACTTATGGAAGCCACTGACATGACTCATGACCACGTAGGGTCATCTACTCTAACTCGTACACCGCAGCTAGGATACGACTGTCCTCGATCTCGATCTCCTCGTCTGACTTGTGAAGTTGGGACACGTACTTCAAGGCCTCAGCGAGCTCCTCAGTAGGCTTGGCTCTAGGTAGGGTAGGGCAGGCGTCTAGGTTGAGGCGAGTCGGGGCTAACTCAAACTCCTCTATCCTCGGCTTCGTCTTGCTACGAATCTCCTTGGGTAGCTAATCCCACATACCCTTCATCTCCCTAAGGTGCTTCCTATCAGACTTCTACCAAGACTGCCATGTCCTCTCACACTTGTCCTATAGGTACTCATTCTACCTGAGTGCCTCGATCAGGTGACCCTAGTTGCGAATGGCCTTCTTCCTGAACTCCTCTAAATCCTGAGTCATGGTCTTGTTCTGAGATTGGATTTTTAGCATATCAATCCCCTTGGACCTCTCTCTATCTCCTCTGTGGTTGAACTCAGCCTTCTTGTCGTCCAACTCTCTCTGCAACTCCAAGACCTTGCTATCGAGGTAGTAGTTATTGTTGCCTAGGTCAGGCGGCTTTGTCCTATAAGTCTGTGACCTTGGTTCTATGGACTTCTTCACTGATGGTTGAGTTCGTCCTGTAGCTTGGCGACTGTCTCAAGTAGACTAGCTCGCTCCTATGCTCCCTGTGAGTCTCGCTCCTACTACTCCCACAGAAGGGCCTGGTCCTGACGTCTCCTCTGCTCCAACTAGGTGACGTACCTGTCCTGCTCCAGTAGGTGGATAGCCGAGATGCGAAGACATCTGTCCTCCTCGACAAAGATAACTCTGTCGGCTACGAAACTCTACTCACTAGGGGTAAGGCTGAGGTCGAGGGCCTAGGGAAGTAGATGGAACTCTGTCGTCTTCAGGTGCTCGTAGTGGTCCCTCATCACTCTGCGAAGTGCCTTGTGTGAGATAGCTTGCAGTCCCTCCTCGACTGTGTCCTCTATAGTCAACTCGGTGAAAGCTAGGATAGAAGGTAGGGTAGTGCTAGCTGGGAACTCGACTAAGGTGACAATTGGTCCTTTGATTCCTCCTTCCTGAGCTAGCTTCCCAGTGTAGGTGACCTTGACAAGCTCATCAAGGACTCCTAACATGATGAGAACTCAGCAGAGGGTTTGTGTAAAACCCCCAAGCTCACGTAGGTCGAAGGTAAGCTTGGCATGGTCCAGAGGTAGTGGTCCTAGAGGCGGCCAGTCAACGTTCATTGCCATCTGCATGTTTTAAGGAAATAGGTGTTAGCAGGTCAATAATAGATGAGCCTTGCATAAAAGAAAATGCAGGGTCAGTATATAACCGAAAGAAGGAAAATCCATAGAGTCGAAGTGTAATAAGACCGTTGTAGATAGTATTACCCAAATTTCCAGTTGAATACCACATCCATACAACGATAATATCAGAGTACAAATAGTGTAGAATTACATAATTTATTACATCATCGCATTGGCAGAATCAAAGTATCATTCATTCAGAACAGCTTGAAGATAAGATTGTCAAACTCGAGCGTAGGCACGAACCCCTCAATCATCAAACTCCTCAGAGCTATACTCCACAGCAGAACCTATGTGCCAAAATTTATCAGTACGAATTTGTACTGGCCACTCCCACCCTATGAGCATTGCTTTGTGGAAATTGGATGCAAGTTGGATATAATCAAAGAGGAGCCTATAAGGCTGGGGTTTCCTATATATATATATTATCATATCAAGTATATAATAGTATAGTCAAGTTTTAACACCATCCCCACACATTCCACCTTATTCCCGTCCAGAGCTAGGTTTTAATCCTGGGATCAATATACCACCATCTCCATGTCATCACCACATCACCACAATACCATCGCTCAGTCGATAGGCCAACTCCCTCTCGACACTATCTTAAGGCCTGTAGCCCCTGGCTATGACCGACACTCTCTCACGGGGGAAGAAGAGAAGGACTCATCTCATTATCTAGTTTAAGTGAAATCCAGGAAAGGTCCATAGCCGACAAGTCGGCACATGTATCGATCGATCAACCATACACTCTACAGAGGTTTTACATAACCACAAGATCTGCCTTCTTCGCTGACCGTCGTCAACTGGGCTGATTCTGGCCGCTTGCTAGCCTAGGATACTGCCACTCTACCATTCAACCCTGGTACACCCCAAGTCTAGTCTAGGGTGGCTAAAACTATGAGTCATGAGCCAGGTCCACAAGGTCTCCATGAAGTCTCGGAAGGGTGTGGGGGGAAATCCTCCTGCACCCCGTACCTCCTTACACTATCCGCTATCAACCTAGCAGTAGTGGCAATATCCTACCAAGTAGTCCGGCTATCCCTCATCCATATAGGGCGAGTGGTACATAAGGCTTCCCGGTGAATCTGAGTACTAGTAAGTCCTTAGGAATGACCAAGCCAGAATGTCTTCATCAGGGTTTCCATTTACCGTGCCACCATAGCTCCTCCATCCTGGGCTTCTCCCATCACAAGTTCACACCTAGGACCACCTCATATACCATTTACCCACCACAGGTATCCATTCCAGGGGTGGCCAGGTAGCACCCTAGGGCAAGACTTGCCCTAGGCTCATCGTATACTCCAACTTGGTCGACACAACCCTCACCCTCCACACACCCAAGTCACACACGCAGCACTCTCCCCATAGTCTAGATAACACCAGTTTCTACTATGCATTAATGTAGTATAAGCAGTAGTAGAAGTGTAAGCAATGAAATATAGCAGTAAGCGTGTGTCTAGCCTAATAGCAGGGTATGCAGGGGTAAGGTTACGTCAAGGTAAAGGCCATCAAGTAAGCATACTACCATGCAAGTCCTATCATAGTATGATTATAACAGTAAAGTAAAGCAATAGTAGTTCTATATTTAGCCATGCGTAATAGGTGCTACGAGATTGGGTGGGATGTGGCACCTTCAGTGTAGTCGTCTCCGTTCTCCTCACGGTACTCACAATCCTCGTCCGTCTAGTTCTCCTCTGATTCTGCAATGATCGTATTATAGTCGTGTTAGCGACGTCTATAGAATAGCATAAAGAAGCAATGAAAATTCAAAAGAGCCAAATGCACTCAAACATGGGTTCATTGCGTAAAGCTCGATTTTAGATGAATTTTGGTTCTGGTTTTGTATTTTTCTGAGGTCGTATGAATTAGTTATGAATTTCCGAAGTTTAAATCATCTCTGAAAATGGAAAAAGGCTGAATTAATCCTGGGCTGACACGTATCATGCTGCGACTGGTCCACGTGGCATGTTGACGTCAGCATGACATCAGCATGACATCATCAGCTCGGCTCTGAGCTGATAAGTGGGGTCCTGCTGATGTCATCTTAACATCAGCATGACGTCATCAACGTCATCAGTTCCGACAGATGGGGCCAGGGTCTCTTGGATCACTGACTTGTGGGTCCAGACTAAAGTCAACGTCAAGTCAACTAGGCGAGTCAACAGTCAACGGGTCAAGGTCACTGACATGTGGGGCCAGGGCTACTGACGTCAGCAGCTGACGTCATCGTGACGTCACCTCGGTTGTGTTGTTACTGACAGTTGGGACCCACGTGACGTTGTCATGAAATCAGCATGACGTCACTCACTGACGAGTGGGTCCAGAGTCCCTGTGTCGCTGACATGTGGGGCCAGGTCAACCGTCAATGTTGACCGGTCAACGGTCAACCAGGTTGGGCCTCGACTGGGCTTTGGTGGGCCTAGACAGGGCCAGAATTTGGGTCAGCCCGGCCCGGACACGTGGCATGTTGTGGCGCTACCATGTCGTAGCCATGGGCCCCTACTAGGCTTCGTTCACAGCTCAGCCCACACTGTGTGGTCCACGGTGGACTCATGTTCACGGTCCATGGACCAGCTGGCTAGTCTTCGGTGGACCGAGTCCACCCTCCTTCCCTTTTGGCTTAGCCTATGTGCACCGGGTGTAGGCGCGTGTGGCCGATGAGGGGAGCCCTCTGCTTCCATCCCCAGCGTGCTCCTGCTGGTGGTGTGCTCACCGGCATGATCCTACGACGGCGCTGGCGTCCAATTAAGGTGGGGAAAAGCTTCCCCAGGCCATGGCAAACACGATGGTGGGGTCTAGGTGGCTGGCCGAGGCTTTCTAGGGCATTGGCCACGGCGGTCGGTGGCTTGGTCGTGGCGGTGCTCGCCGGTGGGGCAGCTAGGGGCTGTTCCAAGGGTCTTGGTGCCCCGTTCCCAGTTCAGACTGCTAGCGGGCGACCGGGACAAGTGACGATAGTGACCAAAAGACGTGGCGGAGTCCGCGCGTAGTGATGGTGCACGACGGAGCTCCGACGGAGGTCCGGTGCTCGTGGCCAAGGCACTGTGGCCGGCTAACGAGGTCTCGGTCTACGCAGGCTACCCTCTAGGCGTCCTGGTGGTGCTACGGCTGCGTCCTAGTCTAGTGAGGCGGCTGGGTGCGCAAGTGGTGGCCGCGCCATGACGGACGGCGTCGGGAGCGCGGCTTGCGCGTGCTCTGCTACGACATCCATGGGGCTAGGAGGAGTCTCAGCAACGAGGGGCTCACCGTTGGTGTCGACGGCTGAAAGGATGGCTGTGCAGTGGAGGGTCGTGGCCAGTGTAGACGGGAGCAGTGCAGTGCCGACCCATGACCGTGGGCTCCGACGACTTCGGCAGCACGCGGGTGGCTCCGATCCTCCTCTCCCAAACTCCTTCTCGGCCCTCTACTCTCGGTGCGGTGCGGGCTGCTAGGGCCACCAAGCGGCTGGCGGTGGCTGAGGGATCCCTAGGGCTCTGGGCGTGGCTTTATAGCCCCCGGTGCTCGAGCACCATCTATGGCGGACGAGGCGGACGGCTGGTGATGCACCGTTGGCATCGAATGGCATCGCGGGCGTGGGTGGTTGGCGCGGAGGTTGCGTGGGCGCGGCGCCAAGGGGACAGGGCCAGGCGATTCGCGTGACCCTGGGCCCGCGCCTGTCATTTTGGTCGAGTCACGGTCGGAGGCGGTGCCGGCGTGGGGAGGAAGACAACACTGTGGCGGTGTGCGGCTGACGCGTGGGGTCCGGTGGCAGTGACAGCAAGCGAAGCGGGGAGGCGCGCGGGCGTGAGCGACGCGCCGGGCTGCTTGATGGGCTGGCCGCACGAGTTGGGCCGGCCTGCTGCTGCGCGCGCAAGCTGGGCTGGCTAGCTGCTGCGTGCTAGCGGGCTGAGCAGGCCGAGCCAGCTACGGGCCTTCTTCCCTCCTTTTTCCTTTTTTCTGTTTTATTTTTCTTCTCCTTTGTTTGAATTCCAATTTGGTTTGAAATTTGAATTCAAAATTGGTGTACCTTATTCATTGGAGTTTTAGTTATGAAGCCCACAACATTCTTTTATATATATATTAGGAATTTATTTAGCTATTTTGTATAACAAAAATAAGTGTAGTTTTGTTATACAAAAATGGAAATAGTTTTCTCTTTATACATTTATTCTTTAGTTTGAGTAATAACTACTTTATGGTTTATTTCTTTAAAGGAGTTGTTAGGCATTACATAGAACAAATGAAAATCCAAATCACCATTTGAGTTAACAATGTATGCTATGTTTCATTTGTCAGTATTTAAATAAACATGATAACAAATGACATGCCATGCTCATGAATTTGTCTAGTTGGGTTACTTCTAATGTAACACCTAGGGTTGGCTCCTATAGATGTCACTCAACATTGCATGGGGTTACAACAAAAATTTTATAGTTGTGATTTTTGGTGTGTGGATTTTTGGGTTGTTACAGCCACCACGATGAATGAGGGAGAGGGCAGGGCGTCCGCCACGACGTCGTGCGAGGGCAGTGGTGGCTAGAGCGAGGGAGAGAGCAGAGCGGTGACGGCTAGGGCGAGGGAGAGACCAGCCTTGCATCATGTGAGGTGCGTGCGGTTTGGGGGAGCTGGCCGCTTCGGTGTGGGATTGGGTAAGGGGCGCGGCGGGGGCATGGGAGTTTGAGGGCTGTGCAATGACTATATTACACTTGGATGAATAAAATCAACTAAAATTATTATTTCGCGTAGGCATCTAGAGGCACTCAGAAGCATCCCCAACCACCGTAAAAGCCCTCTTATCTCTAACCTGACGGTCAGGGGGAAAAGCATCATTTTCTTCGTAGCTGTAAATCATATAACGAGGTGATCATGAGGAAGATTTTGTACTCAAGACAAGCGTGTTTTTTCTCGATCACGCAAAAGGTTCGCGCGTCTTTCTGTTAAGGTAGAGAAAATGTTCAATACAATACACCTTAGCAGCACCCTAAAGGGGTCAATAAATTGTACATGAACGCTCGGATCCTCCTTATGTACTAATGAAACAAGCGCGCTTTTATAACTGTGTAGGTGCTCAACTGGCTGAATTGTGCTACTTTGTTAGGTTAGGACAGATTAAGTTGGTACTCCATGCAGATCGTGTGACCTCAGCAAATCTGAGATGCATAAATAACTCCCCTGGAATCGGTACACACGAAAAAGGTAATTATCATTCACACACGGACCCACCCACTCTCTGATTGATTATTGCAAACGCTTATTGGAGTAATACGTTTTTTTTAAAGAAAAAACGCTTAGAGTAAGCATACTCTTCTGGCCATGTCAGTTTGAGAAGGACATGACATTCATGTCGGGTCGCCGTGCGTACTTAGTTAACTGTAAAGCACACAGCATTACTCCGATTTTTGCAATAAACCCGAATCCACCATCATGGCATTGTGGTTGTTTGCCATTATCTTATGTAAAGGAAAAGGAATCATCAGGGCCCTGAAAATAAGAATAGAAAACATTGGCCACCAAGTTAAAAGGACAAATACTGTCCATATATTCAGTACTACTGCAGGTGGCATATAGTTCCTCCGCTTATCCCATTGGAAATGGAAAATACACCAGTTACAGTTAACTAGACCTCGAAAGCAAGAAATTTCTCCTTTTGTTTTCAATTGTGGTGTTATGTTCTATTAGTCAGTACTATTTCGAAATAACTCTACGCTAACTGGAGGGTAAAAATGTCTAAGAATATTTATTCAGTTGCCTCGTGTTCTTAGGTTATTCAGTTCTTTCGAGTGTGGCCAATTGTGCTGAAACAACGGATAAAGCATCTCATAATGCACCTGCTTTTGGTTTTGCAGTGATGAAAGAACTCTGATGGGCCATCAAGCCCTTCTTTTCTCTCATCTGCTTTGGACTAACGGGACAGCCAGTGACCTTCTTTATTCTCGTGGGCTCTGAACCTGTCCGTGTGTTGTCATTTGTGAGTTTTCCAGCAAACAATATCCGATTACTCGCTGGTGCTTATCAGCTTATGTACTCGCCGAAGGAAACCATGCAACTGGGACGCAGATATCCTGTTTGGTCATTGATGAAAGCAAGAACTTCGCCACATGGATCGGCGTCTGCAAGAAAAGTTGTAGAAATTTTGCATGAATTGAACACTTTCTCGACTAGGATTTGATGTAAAACGTGAACGTGAAGACTATCACCCCTTTTTGACTGAAAAGATCTTTATCATAATCTCGTGAGGAAAAAGGAGGCAAAACATATAAATATAGCTGAGAAAAGGGTCTTCACCTGATCACTGTAACAAATCTCAGGAACGTGAGCAAGAAGACCAGTCGTTTCACAACTGCAAATCAGGAACAGATCACTTGGCAAGTGAAGCTGAAAACACTGGCTGGTTACGTGAATACTGATGCTTCAGAGATGTCGACCTGAAAGCACAGCACCCATGACCCATCCATGAATCATTCGCCTGTGTTCACTGAACCGCCGTTTCCTGAACTATTGCAGTCCGGCCTGTCGAGGAACTCCGTCTGTTAGAGAGGCTTGGCTCCAACCTGAACCACTGGATTCTGACCTGTCTTTTTTCAGACAACATATAATATGTTCAGTACTATATGTATACAAAAGTCTATTTCCGTACGCATTTCAGGAACGTAGTTGAGGCTTTGCTGGCTACAATTAAAAATTTCCGTTTGGAAAGCTTTGCTGTTGGCAGAATCTCCAGCGATACATACATAGTCATAAAGAACCGACCGTACCGGGAATCATGCAAGTCCAGCCGTCTAGGTGACTTGGCTCATAAAACATCACCCTCGAGATCATAGCGCCCATCCCTGTAAACCCTAGCCTGAAGATAAAGGATGCATACATCTTTATCAAGAAAAAGCAAAATACAAGTATACAACCCCTCAGGCACACAGAATTGCACATATTTTAAACATCGTGCAGTCATCAGGACGTCAGAAGAGTTAGGGAACGAGAAGAAAAACTCCAGAAGCCACCAGGACAAGTTGGGGCCAGGTGGAGATGGCTCGCACGCAGCTTGAAAACGATCCTCCTCTCTCCCTTGACTTCAAATGGGATTCATGAGGCCGAGAAAGCCAACAAATGTAGGTGAGAGCCTGTCTGACAGGGATTTGGAGGCCTGATGATTTCCAAATGGCTGCTGGGTTTGTGGCTGCAATGTTTGCAGCGTATCGGCACGGATCTTTGGCCGAAGGTAACCAATTTAAATATGCATGTTTGCTAAAGATTAGCAGAGGAGGAGAACGACGACTGGATTGGTGGGTTACCGACATGCGTCGCTGTCGAGCCACGTTATCCCCGCGATGCGTCCAACACGCCGGCGGGGCAGCGTGAGGATGTGGATGCAAGATTTTTGAAATGCTCGCCTGCCTGCTTGTGTGCTTCAGTATTAGGTTAGGCTGATAAGTCATGGTTGAAAGTATCGTTAGTTGATTTATTGTGAGGAAAAAAATATTATTCATTGATTGAAAAAATACGGACCTAAGTAAACAGAGTGATAGCTATTTGAATGCCACCTCATATTTTAGGTCCCACATGTAAGAAAATTTGTATTCTATTTTATACCTCTTTCCTACCCTATGAAAACCACTCATTTACTCTTTCAGTTGTTTCAATTTATTCTCTCTCACATAATACTATTAAATCAGCCGAAACACAAAAAAAAAAAAAATGTACCAGCCGAACACACCTTCTCCTTCCACGAACCCGTCGCCTCTCTCTGCCGGGAAAAGGCGGGTCCCGCAAGTGCCTTTGGAAGCGTGCGAGACTAACGGCGGAAGAGTAAGCCAGCGAGGAGGTTTTTCACGCTCTCTCACCCCTCGGACCTGTTCGCTTTACCTTTCTGAAATGTAGGGTTCCCTTATATGTTGTTTTCAAAAAAAAATATATACTATAGTTAATAAATCAGGCTGATTAGCTCAAACGAACCGGACCATGTCATCCAGATTCTGACGTCAGCCGACGATTTGATTCGCCGTTGGGGACGCCCTATTGGCAAGGGAAATCAGGCCTGTCAAAGTGTCAAGCCGTAGCCTTTAATCTGACGCGTGCCTGACCACATCCATATCACTGTGTTTTAGCCCCTTTAGCTCTGTTTCCATGTGCTAACCTGCGAACTTGTTGGTAACCAACCAGGGATCGGTTACAGCAGCCCTGCTTTCGGTCAGTTTGGTTAACGAAGAAGACAGCGAGGGTTCAGAGTCTTTCAGAAGGACAACAGCAACAGGAAGACAGCGAAGGGATGACGTATATACGAGGAGACTTGTCACGTGGATGTACTGATGTGTGCGTATTCCTGATGATTTCCGTACGTAGGCGCCGTTCGACGAAGACGTACAGAGGAAAAATCGAAGCAGATTTGGCCCCTATTGGTTTCGCTGAAAAAACAAGACGAAACACTGTTTCAGCTGATTTATTGTGAGAGAAAAATACTGTTCCGGCTGAAAAAATAAGCTAAAAAGACGGATCATAAGAGAAGTAACCAGGGCCGAAGGGGTCGTTTGCAGTAGCGGGACGCGGGATGCATCGCGTAGCGCTTGTTCGGCTGATATTAAAGTTGGCTGATAAGTCAATCTTAACTGATTTGTTATAAAAGAAAAATACTATAAATTATAGCTGATAAGTTCAAACGAACACACCTCTGGCTGCACTCACCGGTCACCAGCAAGGCATGTTGGCTTCTTGTCCATTTGCCTGCTAAATCATTGCTACAGCACATTGTTGGACAGTTGCACAGCAAGGCCTGGTCGGCCCCCAAGCCTTGGTCTGTGTTGTGTTTAGTTGACGAAACGAAAATTTTTAGATGTCACATTAGATGTTTCAGAAATATCGGAAGGAGTTTTCGAATATTAATAAAAAAACTAATTATATAGCTCACCTGGAAACTACGAGACGAATTTATTAAGCCTAATTAATTCGTTATTAGCGTATGTTATTACTGTAGCACTATGGCTAATCATGGACTAATTAGTCTTAAAACATTCGTCTCACGATTTCCAACTAACTGTGTAATTAGTTTTTTTTTCGTCTATATTTAATATTCCATACATGTGTCGTAAGATTTGATGTGATAGTTTGGGGTGAAAATTTTTAGGAACTAAACCAGGCCTTTAGTTGGCCAGCTAAACTAGTGCGTTTTGTTTCCTATGACTTGCCAACGGTATGTATGAATAATCAAAACAAATCCAGTAAACTAGTGCGTTTTGTTTCCTTGCTGAAAAAAATGAGGAACCATTTGCCATGGATACGACCATGACAATTCACACGATACAATGAAGCATGTAAACTTATTTGCAGAGCCGGTACTTCCAAACTAGGACCCGCAACCGCGAAGTGTATCCGGACGAGCGTATTTGTCCTGCTCCTGCTGGTCTTGTCATGGAATACGAGGACTCCCAAAGAGAAATGCTAGAAGGCCAGTTTATACTTCAACTTGAGGAGGGGGTAAGCGAGCCTCCCCCGGACGTGGACGGTGGACCCGTGGTCCATGCCGCGGCAGTCGTCGGGCAGGTGGACGTGCCCGGGCGGCTCGCGCTGGAACCGCCCAAAACCGCGCAGGACACTTGTCGGCCGCGACATCCGGGCGGGCGCGGACATATGCGCGCACGCCCGTCCGGGACCCGGCGCCGGCGACCTAGGAGTAGTAGGCTAGTAACCGATCGATGACGATAAGATAGGAACAACGATTCGGCAAGGCTACAGTGCTACGGACGAGACGGACCAATGGCGAACGCCCGGCGAGCGGCTTTTAAATCCACGCACGATGCAAGGAACGCAAGCCTATGATCACCGATGGTCCTGAGCGACGTCGCCGCCCACATTGATGCCGCGCTGGTACGTTCAAGCGAGCCCCGTGGGCCGTGGTCTCGCCACGCCACGTTTGCCCGGCTAAGCTGCGGAGCCGTTCGACCTCCTCGCCGCGCGCTAGGACGTCCGTGGTCTGTCAACAGTGCCCACGGGCCGACGTTGAACGAAACGAACGTTGCTGGCGTGGGTGGTGGCGACGCGCGTCGTGCTCGTGCAGCGGCCACCACCCACCAGAGTCTCCGCGCTCACGGGATCCGAGCGCCCAGCGGCGCGGGCCGCGGGGGCGCCGTGGGGCGTGCGCGGGGGTGGGGGTGCTGGGCCAACTCGTCACGGCAGTGCCACAGCGCAATTGCGCTGGGAGGAGCCAACGCGCTGCGCCCGCGGCGGGCCCATGCCATGATGCGCCGGCCGGGGTCGCCGTCACGTACGCGCCCATGGCTTCCTTGCCGACTCTCTCTCTCTCTCTCTCTCTCTAAGAAAAAACCACGCTAGATGGAAATGGAATGATGGATTACGGTTACGGCGCGTCTCGCTCTCCTGAACCTGCTGCTGATCTTGGGCGGACACCCCCAATTTTTTTTTAAACTCGGACACCCCCACATCTTTGTATATCATTGCATCAACCATACTGAATCGGGTTAACTACGCGAAAGAAAATTTTAAGACAGTTTAAAATAAAAGCGTTTTCTGTATCTTTTAAAATACAGCAACGTACCACTCATCCACCTGCAACAGCAAGGCTGCAAATGACAGAATCCGGGCTATAAAACCGTCCCTGAACCGAGGAACCTGGAGCCCCACACCCCCTAACCCGGGAGAATACGAGGCCCTCTTCTGTCAGAATTCAGAAACACACCAAGCCAACCTCCGCTCCCTCCTTCCCTTCCCTTCCCTTGCGGCCTAAACTACTCTCCATCTTCGTCCAGAGTCCAGCAGACACGGCCAACAGTTAAACCGCTTGCTATTAGTACGCGCCACCACGATCGCACGCATACGCACACGCACAGGAACAGCTAGCTCGCACCACACACACTCAACAGCAACAGCTAAGCTTCTCCTACCAGACAGCAACATGGCTGAGGAGGAGGCCAAGAAGGTGGAGGTGGAGGTCACCAAGGACAAGGAGCCCGAGGCGGCGCCCGCGGAGGCCGAGCCGGAGGCGGCCAAGGAGGACGTCGCCGAGGAGAAGGCCGTCATCCCCGCGACCGAGCCGCCGGCGCCGGCCGACGACTCCAAGGCCCTGGCCATCGTCGAGAGTGAGTACAACCAGCTCTGCTTAATTAATTCTCCTGCCTCTATGTAGTGGAAGGCTTGCGATGGAAAGGTGGTGCTGGCGTACTGGTTTGTTTGTGCTTTAAATTCATGTGCTAGGAATTTTGAGAAACTCTCCTCCTCTGACCTCTCTATGCTTTGGTTCGTCGTCTCTGTACTTTCTAGTAGCTGTACAGTGGCAGTACTAGGTACTACTTGTGATCTTTGACAGTTGGTTTGCTTCTCTTTTCATGGGTTCCTGATTTGTTGTCGGCATGATCCTTTGGTGCTGGTTGTTGTCGAACCTATTTGGTCCGACTACTTTTCGCAGAGAACAAAATTTTCTTCTTAGGAATTCAGAATTATTTGTGTCAGGCTGTGAGGTGCAAATCATACTGAAACCTGCGATCAAGTTCTAAAGTACTCTAGTCCTATCGTAAAAATATATAGTGAAGTAAATTTTCGAGTCATCGTTTTTCAGAATTATTTACCAGCTTGCTAAATGGTTTTTCATTTTGTGTGAGTGGTAGCCATGACTGGCAAGGAGTCTGGAGGAATTGCTTGTCAAGTTCTGCAGGGGTACGGGGGTAAAAATGTCCACAAACATTTTGGGGATCGTTCCCTCACTTCGAAACACAAAATTGATTTTAGGACGACGTGGCCATCGTAGGTTTCTAGTTTGAGGGTTCTAAAAGTATGCTTGTTGTTTAATGCCTAGACATGTAGCATTTCCTTTTCTTGAAATTTGATTTTAGTGAAAATTCAGATTTTATTTCGGAAAAAGATGGTAGTTGGAACTTTCCTGAATTCTTCACTTTCTCCCCACCTTTTGGCCTTTCTTGCCTGCTCTCATCTTTCTTCTACCTTTATCCATTCCAGTTTCCCTTAAAACAAAAAAAATAACGCAAGCCTTAGAGTCAGCATGTATTCCGATCGTTTTTCTATCTCAATATAATGAAGCGCAGCTCTTGTGTTCTAGTAAAAAAAATGCTTTAGAAAGATTCTAAGTTTCATGCTAAGAGAAAAAGAATCAGACAGAAAACAAAGGCGTATATATAGAACAACTTTCCACTGTGGGTTTGGATTTTTTTTTTCTGGATTATCAGACAGTTCTTTCTCATTTCTTCAAATCATGGAGGAATTATTTCGGTATTAGAATAGACAATTCTGTTATTTTTCCGCTTTGTTATTCAACTTAGATTAGTGAGTACAAATTCAGATGACAGATGAATCTTGACAAGGTTATGATAAATTTTAACTGACTTCTTTAGATATATATTTCTCTCATATTAACATGCCCCATCACAGCTTACAGAAGCTAGACAATGCTTTCTGTTAGTTGCTGCTACGTCTTCAAAGATGTAGTACATCAGTTCCTTGCATAGGTGGGCAAATGACGAAATCATGCGCTCTGAAGCATTCAGTTTCTCTAATGGTTATGCAGATATACAAAATAAACTCTTTATATTTTTGAACGAAAAAACTCCTTTTTTATATAATTGAAGAAATATCCGGCTTCATCCCCACGAGTGAGGAATCAGACAAAATAAGCTCCTGGAAATTCAATTTACATCTATTGTTTTTTTTCCCTTTGGCCTAGGCCTTGTTACTTCCCCTATTTTTTAATAGACGACAGGTTCTGCTTGTTTACCTTAAAAAATTACTTTTATTGTTTAAATGGCCAAAAACATGAACAACTAATCAACAGAACACAATGGGTGCCAAATTTGAGCTGGCAAACCAGGCAACTTGCTGTTCTCTGGTTTATCTCTTATCATGTCGATCCATCTTTTGTTATTTGCCTATATTAATCCCACAAAGCCTACTCATTCACATCCAAAGCCGTAATTCCCGGAACTAGATAATTTTCTCAAGGGACGAAAACTTAGCAAGATGCCAACATACTCGTATACAAGCTGAACATTGCATCTCACACGTACAGTGTTGACAGCCAAAATTAATCAACCAACAAACCATATCCTAAAAAATTGTTAAGCACATCACAAATACATAGAAGAAGATTTTTTTTTGTAGCCACTAATTCTTTGAAATTATTTTGCATTAAGTATGCTGGTGACCTGGTCATGTATCTTCATAATACCAACCTTTAAAAAAAAAAGGCAAGAGCTCAGTTTTTTTTAACAAAAGGCAGGAACTCAATTAAGAAGAAGAGCAGAAAACTGATCATCGGATACTTAAAAGTTGGAACACTATGTCATCATTTGGTCATTCCTTTCCTGAAAGAGGTAGAGTAGGTTTCTATGGTTACTATCTATTGCTTTGTATTTCGTGTAGTTTAGAATAAGATTAATCCTACGCAAGCAGGAGCATACTAGTCAAATAAGAGAAAGGGGAATCTACAATCTTTCTCACTAAGCAAGCTATCTAAGCAGCAGTTACACAGGACCTGGATCTGGATACAAATAAGTTGTGCATGGCAATCTCAAGTGCATACTTCTGCACAGATAATAGTATAGTGACACAACATTTTGCTCTGTGAAGCTAATGGGCTGGGGTGGATCATTTTTTAGATAATGGATAAACATCCGGCCTCTACATCCGTAGATGTACACAGCCCAAAATTACAGATAATGATAAAACCAAAAAGAAAGCCAAGGTCTTATAACATGACCAAGACGCTAACTTAAACAATAAAATTGTTTCCATCCGTTATTGGATATCTCTAGAGCAATAACTTCTAATTTCTTGCTTATTGTCGAGAGCGCGTCCTTAGCTTGCTCTTCACGCTGCAGCTGGGCCCAGAAGCGTAACCAGTACGCTCCCCTGAAAATGACCTGCATAATAGAGTTAGATTTTATTTTATTAAAAACAACATCATTACGGCATCTCCAAATAGCCCAACACATAGCAGCCACTCCCACCCAAATCAAATTTCTAATCCTTTTATTTTGATTAGACAGCCAGTTACCAAACATGTGGCTGATTGATCTAGGTTGAGTTAAACTAGTAGCAAAGAAGATAATCCTCCAAATCATTATGGCAATAGGGCAGTCCAGGAATAAGTGTTGAATAGTTTCATTCCCATTGCAACAAACGCAATTCTGACTCCCTTTCCAATTTTTCCTAGACAGGTTATCTTTGGTAAGAATGACACCTCTTTGTAGGAACCAGAGGAAAATTTTTATTTTTAGAGGAACTTTTATCTTCCAAATCTTCCTATGCCGAAAAGATGTATTTGTATCTATAAGGTTGAGATACATGGATCTGACTGAGAATGAACCTGAGCTGGTTAAACTCCATCTAAAATGATCAGATCCATTTATTAGTTCGACATGAGAAATACTTGCTACTAGACTAAGCCATTCTGTAAGTTTATTACCCACCAGAGCCCTCCTAAAAGAAATATTCAGAGGGCTAGTGCTCATTATCTTTGAGACTGTAGCGTGAGGATCTCTCACAATATTATATAAAGATGGATAACGAACTTTCAGAGGCCTAGCACCTACCCATACATCATCCCAAAATCTAGCCGTGGTTCCATCCTTAATATCGAAAGAACCTTTTGCCAGCACCTCATCCTTGATATGCATGAGGCCTCTCCAAAAATGTGAATCATTTGGCTTTGCCGTGACCTGGGATAAACTTTTTGAATTTAGGTATTTATTCTGTAATAGCGTTTGCCATATGCCTTCTGTGTTCATGAGATTCACTAGCCATTTTGCTAGTAGGCATTTATTTTGCAGTTGTAAATTCAGAATACCTAGTCCACCTTGATCCTTGGGACGACAAATGATATCCCATTTGGCAAGGCGGTATTTATGTTTCTCTGAGGATCCTTGCCAGAAGAACCTCGACCTAAAATGATCGAGTTTTTTGATAACTCCTTTTGGGATCTCAAAGAAAGACATCATAAACATGGGTAGGCTGCTTAATACAGAATTAAGCAGTACTAGACGTCCCCCATAGGATAAGTATTTCGCTTTCCAGCATGAGAGCTTTTGTTCGAATCGCTCTTCAACTTTTCTCCATTCAGAATTAAGGAGTTGCCGGTGGTGCATAGGGATGCCTAGATATCTGAAGGGGTATTCCCCTGCTTTACAGCCAAAGAGATCAGTGTAGAAGGATTCCATTTCTTTGGCTGCCCCAAAGCAAAAAATCTCACTCTTGTGGAAATTAATTTTGAGCCCAGATAATTGTTCAAAGGCGCATAGTAAAAGTTTGAGATTTTTCGCTTGTTCTTGATCGTGGTCTAGAAACATGATGGTGTCATCTGCATATTGTAGGATTGATAAACCATCATCAATCAGGTGGGGGATAATTCCACTTATCTGCCCATCCGCTTTTGCTCTATTAATAAGAATAGCTAGCATATCAGCGACGATGTTAAATAAGATAGGTGACATAGGATCACCCTGCCGGAGTCCCCTTCTGGTTTGGAAGTATGGGCCAATGTCATCATTAACTTTAATCCCCACACTTCCTCCAGAGACCATATTCTGAACCCACCTACACCATTTAGGTGAGAAACCTTTCATACGCAAAGTCTGTTGTAAGAACGACCACTTGACCTTGTCATATGCTTTTTCAAAGTCAATTTTGAAAATGACTCCGTTTCTTTTCTTAGAGTGTAATTCATGGATGGTTTCGTGGAGAATTACCACACCTTCCATAATATTCCTACCTGGCATAAAGGCCGACTGTGTTGGTTTCACCACTGTTTTGGCAACCGTAGCTTTGCCTAGAGCTTGAGAGATTGAGGGGGACTAGAATAGTTTCATAATTCATTCCTTCCCTTCCATTGTGCCCCATGGGCTGAATATAAAGGGTACATAGGACTAACACCTCTTGTGCCTAGACAATATGGTACTATTCCTATAGATAAATAACTAAGAGAGACACTAATTAACACTAATGGGCTTAAGGCCCAACTAGGACACTTGCGCCCTACGGCGCCCCTCTTTATGCCCATGACAGACACTTGCGCCCTACGGCGCCCCTCTTTATGCCCATGACATCTCCCCCGCCCTTGGAGACCCAGCTCGTCCTCGAGCTGGATAGATTCCGCGGACTTATTTGACTCGACCTAAGGTTAAGCCTTTTACATCTCGGCTTACCATTTTTATTTAAGACGAAAATACAACTATATCCACCTGGATCCCAAGGGAAGAGCGCCTCTGTTGACTTCATGTAAGCTGAAGGGTGGAGCGTGAAGCAACCGGCGCTTATGCTGGATGTGTCTAGCACCACGGCAGGCACAAGGATGAATGAGATCGCCATAGCCTTTGATGCCTGATGCTGGATGGTGATGCGAGGTCGCTGCACTGGAGGCGCCCATACTTGGACCTCCCCTTCGATTGGAGCCGCATGATGTATGGAAGGGCCCGAGGGGATGAACAGGCATGACAGCGAGGAGCTGAGGTGCCTGCGTATCTTCCGCACCATGCGACGGACAAGCAATCCTCGTACTGCTGCCTGGAGGCGCACCGTTGCTTGCTCCTTCAATGCTTTTGTGGCACGAAGAGCCCGCGCTCGGCGGCGTGCCAGGAGTCCGCGTGTGGCTGCCTGGAGGCGTACAGCCGCCCGGCGTTCACGGTCCCTCTTGTCCATCGCCTCGAGACACGCCCGGATGCGATCAAGTTGTGCGGACATCTTATCAAGGCGGCGCATGGAGTTGTCGAGCAGGTCGGGGCCTGGGGGCGGTTTGAACCGCCGCCGCAGGAGCTCGGTGAAGTGACGCCACGCTGGGGTGCCTTCCTCCTCCTGGTATTGGAGGAACCAAACCCGGGCGTCAGCTTTCAAATTGCAAGAAGCTATCCAGACCCGTTCTTCCACCATGATGCGCTCCCGGCGGAAGTAGAGCTCGCACTGGTTGATGAAGGCCTCCGGATCAGAGGTTCCATCAAACTGTGGAAACTCCATCATGTACGGGCGTCGACGGACAGTGTCCCGCTGAAGCAGGGGACGAAGGTACGCGCGTGGGGATGATCACCCGCGTGAAGACGATCGGTGCGGGAAAGACCCGCGTGCGTGGAGATGGCCCGCGCGGAAGGAGACCGCCCGCGCGTGAAGAAGAATCGCGCGGAGTCCCACCAGCGCCCGCACGTGAAGCCCGCGCGCGCGTGAAGACGAATCGCGCGGAGGAGTCCCCGCGCGTGGAGACTTTGATCCGCGCGTGGACGGCGCAACTGAAGGAGGGCCGCGCGGATGGCGCGGACAATTCTCTGCCTTTCCTTCCCTCATAAGCTTGGCGCTGTCTTGGACTGGTGCTTGGTGGTGGGGCTAAGAATAGAATCTTGATGGTGCGGCAAAGAGTAGAAGAAAGGCGTGGTGCTTGGTGGTGGGTTGTGGCTGCGGCGGCGCATGAAGACGGCGGCGATGGTGGGGGTTGGCCTGGCGGCGGCGGAATTAGGGTTCTGCTGGATCGGTTTTTTTTTTTTGGATGGAGAGGATCGACGAGATGGTTGCTGCTGGCGGCGGCTAATGGAGAAGACTGGCAGCGGCTGTGGAAGGATCGACAGACTCGTGATACCAGATGTTATGTACCCGGATATATTTGGGGATAACTGGGGATAATTAGGCCTTAAGCTTTGCCTAGAGCTTGAGAGATTGAGGGGGACTAGAATAGTTTCATAATTCATTCCTTCCCTTCCATTGTGCCCCATGGGCTGAATATAAAGGGTACATAGGACTAACACCTCTTGTGCCTAGACAATATGGTACTATTCCTATAGATAAATAACTAAGAGAGACACTAATTAACACTAATGGGCTTAAGGCCCAACTAGGACACTTGCGCCCTACGGCGCCCCTCTTTATGCCCATGACAGACACTTGCGCCCTACGGCGCCCCTCTTTATGCCCATGACATATACTTCTTCTATATAAAATTGTTCAGCAAAATTTGCAGAAAAACAAGCTTAAATTCTCTATTTTTCTGTCTTTCCAGAAGTTGCAGATGAACCTGCTCCAGAGAAGCCTTCTGCCGAGAAGCAAGGGGGCTCCAATGACAGAGGTAATAATTAAATAATTTCTTCTTGTCATCGAGTACAAGTGTACAACTATGCCTATTAAAACCTGAAACATGATCTGCAGATCTCGCTCTTGCAAGGGTGGAAACAGAGAAGAGGAACTCTTTGATCAAAGCATGGGAAGAGAATGAGAAGACAAAAGCTGATAACAAGTATGTTTCTTACCTTTTCCTATTCCCCTGAACTCGTTTTCAGTGGAACCATTATTTGTTCATTACAGTAGATGCAGTTTTTGCTCTGCATTCTTCAGTCATCTATAGTTCTTTCATCAAAGGAATTGGAAGTTTAGTACAAGTTTCTGTGAATGATGTTTCTAGGATTTCTAGCATTACAACCAGGGAAGTGGATACAAAATTCTGCTCAATCCAAACTAAAATGACAAAAGGCATAAGGGCAAACAGGATAACATAGTATGTCAAGTGGAAGATATCATATAGAAAACACTTCACATCTATCTAGATTCTTAATATCCAATAGAAGTTGAAATAATCCGTTGGCAGGTGATGTGGAAATT
This sequence comes from Miscanthus floridulus, assembly GCF_019320115.1. Classification (NCBI taxonomy): domain Eukaryota; kingdom Viridiplantae; phylum Streptophyta; class Magnoliopsida; order Poales; family Poaceae; genus Miscanthus; species Miscanthus floridulus. The sequence goes on along the minus strand of NC_089591.1, from coordinate 60,772,095 downwards.
CCTAACTTGAATTAATTGGCACAATTGTGACAGGGCTGCTAAGAAAGTATCCGCTATTCTTTCATGGGAGAACACAAACAAAGCAAACATAGAAGCTCAACTGAAGAAGATTGAGGTAATTCCATTCGCTCTCTTCTTTGACCTTTTAATAGAAGGAATGATCTTTTTTATCATCTGGTATGTGCACTTACTAAGTTTAAGCATCTCTCATATTTTGATAGAGACTTGAGTCACCGATAACAATTAATCCATTATAGAGGAATTTGGAGAAGGATAGATCCAGTAGACTAATATGCCACCCCTCAAAGGTGATATCCTCTTAGCTAAAGCTTATGATTTATTCATGTTCAGGAACAACTGGAAAAGAAGAAGGCTGAATATGCTGAGAAGATGAAGAACAAGGTTGCAATGATCCACAAGGAAGCCGAAGAGAAGCGAGCGATGGTGGAGGCAAAGCGCGGTGAGGAGGTCCTCAAGGCCGAGGAGATGGCTGCCAAGTACCGGGCCACCGGTCACGCTCCTAAGAAGCTCATTGGGTGCTTCGGAGCCTAAGATACCTTCCAAGTCACACCGAGCAGAAAGTGAAAACCGCCAACCAGCGATTGCTTGGTCCTCTCGCTCTATCAAGTGTGTAGTGTCTTCGAAAGTGTGTAAAGCCTACTGCTGCTGTATATACAGATATTGTTTCCAAGACAGGCGTTTGGTGGTGTACATGTTGAATGCTTGACGAGAAACATTCTTATTTGTAGTTAAGGGGTCACACTGTTGTTGTTGTTGACATTTAAGCAGACATTTTGTTCTTCTGGTGTTATTGTTTTTGTCCCCGTCTCTTTGTTCCTTACTGCTGGTTTGAGTTTCTATCCATGTGCATCTGAAATGTTCTTTTCATGTACAGCTTTTTGTAGCACCTGAATAGCCCTCGTGCTTAAATACCAAGCTCCTGAAACGGGTTCTGTCTGGAAAATACTGTGATTTGGTAACGGGTAAGAGGTGAAAACGGTGATGGTGACACTTAATTAGGTCACACGCTCGATAAGGAGCTAGATCACTCGATGTAGGGTCTAGCCGATTTTCAGATCGGCCGGCGCCTAGGAGATGTCCACACCTAGACCTTGTGCCTCCAGTGATGAGCGCGATACGCAAAACACGTCGCCGGAGGAGCCTCGCCAGGAGCGCGATACGCAAGACACACCGGCGAGGTCTCTTGAGACCCGAAACCCCACACGCCCGGGAGGGACCCCGTTGGGGCGTGCAGTGACTATGAGCTGCTCTAGCTGGCCTGACCGCTCTAGAGCTTCGCTGTCATCGATCCACCATCCATACAATGCCGATGAAGAACGAGAAGTAGAGAGAAAGATAGGGTATAAGAGAGACAGTAGATTGTTTTTTTTTGTATGATTATGTGTGTTGAGCACCTCAATCGGCCATGGACCTTATATTTATAAGGTGGGGGTGGCCTTATCCCTTAAGGAGTCGAAACCCCTTCCAAATCACTGTCAAAACATGCTTAGATCCCTTCTAGACCTGACAAAGTCGGCTAAGCTGACTTCCACGGGCCCGGAGTGCTGTTTTCGGGCTGCAAACAGGGGGAGTCGGCTTAGCCGACTAGGTGACTCGGCTAAGCCGACTGGCACTAGAAAATTCCAGGTGAAAATCTTCTAAAATTCGTAATTAATTCATCCGGATTCCAAATCAGGCGAACTATATATGTTTTTCGATCAGCTCGACGAGAGGAACACAATGGTGAAGTCCGTTCTCGCATTTGAAGAAGTTGGTCAAGTCAGCTTAGACCGACTAGGGAGCCGACTCTAGCTGGATTAGGCCCCGAAAAAGTTGTTTTATTCGTCCGGGCTCCAAATGCAATGATCCAAGTATACTTTCTGGCTATCTTGACGATAGAAACATGATGGAGGAGTCCATTATACACTTTGGACACTTTTGGGTGTCAACATATGCCCCCTATTTTTAGTATAGCTTGTGTGGCAGAACCACCTAATTTAATGCTCTCCCAAGAATACTTGTCTTTCATTAGACACTAAGTACCCAAGAGAGTGCACTAAATCGTGCTATTCCGTCGAGCACACCTCAAGGGAGAACTCAAAAATACACATTTTTCCAATAGGATCATAAATGAGAGAATAAAGCTTACAACATTCTTAACTATTTCTTATATCACTTTATTACAACATTAGAGTACTTAAACAAGTTGAATGCAATAGCGAAATTAAGACAGTTTTACATGTAAAAGAGTTTATACATTTTAGGTTTACATTTTTATCTTGCAGCGGAGAACAACATATGATCAGAGTTACAGAGGAAATAAAGATTAATGGTGAATCATTAACATAGTGAACATTTATAAACCAAATATGATGACAGATCATAAAACTTTTCTTCTAAAAACTTTTAGTGAGGGTTATAAATAAACACTACAGTCGTAGCGTGAAAGGAATCCTCTATGAGCCCACCAGGAGGTTTCCATACACAAGAGTTAGATCTATGTATCCTCCGGTCACTTGCAACAGGAGAAATAAAACCCTGAGTACTCGATTGTAGTCAGCAAGACTTACCCGACAGGAGGAAAATAAAATACTCCAAGGATATGCAAGGCTATCTGGCTTGTGGGTTATTGCATTTGCAGAAAGCATTACTAAACGTGTGTCCTTATATTCCATTTTTATTAGCAGTCATCATTAGTTCATTAACTAACCATTCTATGTAAGCACCTATGCTACTTTCAAGTATGTGGTAAGCAATCAGAACTATTTTATCATCTTTCATATTCCAGTTCTTACTACGGTGCTAGACCATAGCCAAGTTGTACCATCTCATAGAAACGACGATTCGTGAACCAATGTATCCCAGTTGGGTACCCTAAAACACACATCTCGCTTGTACCCCAGGCACAAACAAGATCAACCCATTCCACTCCTATCATGGGGTCCATGTCCCTGTCCAAACTTGGGCTCAAAGCCCCCACACTTGAGACCCGATCTCAGTATGGTGCTTAGACCTCTACCTTTCCCCACCTCCAATCAGTCGGTCTGGAAAGAGCCAGAACCTACGACAAGAGCATAACGAGCCTTCCCACTCCCATAAGTAAGTATGTGCTCAGGATAATAAGTCTGTGACCTGACTACCATCCACGGCAATGGACGGTCCTCAATCGACATAGGCAGAACAAATGCAACCCGAGCCTCGCTCGAATGCCTAACCAAGTCCAGATTCAAAGTACCATTCCACCTGGTCTCCAATTATCATCCAGATATATATATTCCATGTGATAATAATATGATAATAACAACAATAATATCTTTCCTATCTCTCGCAAGTGATAGGTAATCACTCGACTTCTACCGGAATCCTTAAGCATAGCAATTGTCGGTGCAGAAAGTGATCAACACGTAAATATTTGTAGTTTTGTTGTACGTTGTGATCGGTTGTGGCCTAGCACTCAATGACACAGGGTTTATACTAGTTCAGGTAACGTGCCCTATGTCTAGTTTGAGTCGGTCGATGACTTTATTCCTGAGCCTAGGTGCTCGAAGTTTGCTATGGGGTTACAAACAGAAGGGAGAAAGATGGGGGGTACAAGAGGTCTAGTCGAACTCTGGTCTGAAGGGCCGAGAGTGACGGGAGCACCGCTATGTGCTAAGTGTTTGAGCGTGTGCTCGAGGTTTGAATCTAGTGGTTCTGCTGTTGTGTGTGAGTGAACTCTAGGATCCCCTTGTTGGGAGAGAGCGCATCCCCTTTTATAGATGAAGGGGACGGCCTTACAAATGAGAGAGAGAGAGAGAGAGTACGTATGCTACTAAGTCTTGTTACCCACGCCGTCGGGTACAAGAGGATTGTAGGTACCCATAACATTGTCGATGTCAGACGCATGTGGGAGGTTTTACCGTGTTCTCCATGTAGGGCAAATGACGACGCTTACAACACTATTGGTCCCCAAAGGCATGTGGGGGGAGCTATACCGTGTTTGTCATGGTGTGGGAGTTGATGGCGCCCACAACACTGCTTGGGTTCTAGCATGCCCAGAAGGATGCAGGGCACCCTCCTGACATGGGCCTGTCGGTTACTGTCCCACAGGTGTGTAGGGTATAATCCTCGATATTACGGTTGACTTGAGTGCCCTGCATTACTTGCCCTGTCCGTTTCCTGGTCCTTACCAAGCTGGCGTCCCCGGTCGGTTGGTCTCAGTCGGCTCTGACTATGCTAGTTGGAGAAGAGCTGTAAGCAGGGGTTCAGTGCATCCCCGGTCAGAGAGGCAGGCCAGAGTCGGAAGTGAGCGCTATTCCTCCTTAGCTAGGCCTTCCAGTCAAAGAGGCAGGCTAGAGTTGGAAGTGAGCGTTGTTCCTTCTTAACGAGGCCTTCCAGTTGGAGATTGGATCACCCTTCTAGCCTATCGTTTAGGTATTTGGGCCAGCCTAGGAGTTGCGTGTCGTTCGCAAAGTCGTCTGCTAGGCTGAGCCTTTGCTGGAAAGCTGGTCCATAAGGGACCCCTGGGTTTATGAACATGACAGGAGCCCCCAAGCCCCTGGGTGATTTGGGTAGAATCGTCTGGGGGGTTTTTTCATGTTTGCTAGCGGGGGAATTTTTTGTTTTGTCAGCGGGTGCACACTAGCGCACCCATGGGTGTAGCCCCTGAGCCCCCAGGCGATTCGGCCGAGAATCATCTGGGGGGTATTTCGTTTTGTCAGCGGGCATTTGGGATGGCGTCGGTCGTAGCCGAGGCAGTTTTTAGGGATCGAGCGAGACGGGGTTGCAGATCCTGGCGTCGATCACAGCCAAGGTAGTTTTTAGGGATCGGGCAAGATGGAGTCATGAATCCTGGTGTCGGTCGTAGCCGATGTAGTTTTGGGATCGAGCGAGACAGAGTCGTGGATCTAGCGTCGGTCGCAGCAGAGGCAGTTTAGGGATCTAGTGAGACGGAGTCACGGATCCTGGCATTAGTCGCAGCCAAGGCATTTTAGGGATCAGGCGAGATGGAGTCGTGGATCCTGGCATCGGTCACAGCCAAGGCATTTTGGGGATCGGGCGAGACAGAGTCACAGATCCTGGCATCGGTCGCCGTCACGGATCCTGGCGTCGATCGTAGCTGAGGTAGTTTTTAGGGATCAGGCGAGACAGAGTCGCAAATCCTAGCGTCGGTCGTAGCCGAGGTAGTTTTGGGATCGAGCGAGATGGAGTCGCGGATCTGGTGTCGGTTGTAGCCGAGGTAGTTTAGGGATTGGGCGAGACAGAGTCACAGATCTTAGCGTCAGTCGCAGCCGAGGTATTTTAGGGATCGAGCGAGATGGAGCCATGGATCCTGGCATTGGTCGTAGACGAGGCATTTTAGGGATCGAGCGAGATGGAGCCATGGATCCTAGCATCGGTCACAGTTGAGGTAGCTCTTAGAGATTAGGCGAGATGGAGTTGTGGATCCTTGCGTCGATCGCAGCCGAGGCATTTTAGGGATTGGGCGAGACATAGTCACAGATCCTAGCATTAGTCACAGCCGAGGCAGTTTTTTGGGATCGGGCGAGACGGAGTCGTGGATCCTGGCGTTGATCGCAGCCAAGGCATTTTAGGGATCAGGCCAGAGGGAGTCACAGATCCTAGCATCGGCCGCAGCTGAGGCATTGGGCGTCTTGAGCCCCTAAGCCCCATTGGGCTTGGTAGGGGTTAGGTTGAGTTGGAGTTTTTCATGCGTTACCTCGTCCGTGGTTTCTCACAACCAGAGGGGCTGAGCTAACATTGCTTGCCTCGATGGCTCGAGTGACGCGCTTGGTGAGCTCGCTAATGGGCACGTTCGAGTGAAATCTAGGTCTATCATTCATGACAGGGTCGACATAGCCCCCATGTGGCATTCCAATGATCCTTAACCTGCAACTCGATAGATGTCTAGGGTCATTTCAAAGACCGACTCGGGTGGCCCGCTAGCCTCCCCTCAATGGAGACTCTATGGGTTTGGCTCGAGGTTAGGATCGAAATGAGAAGGTTGAGATGACCCTGTCCACTTTGGGGTAGATTGGGCGAGGGCCGCTCGGGGCTCATCTATGTTTTCTCCCCTGGCTCTATTTGACATGAGGCGGCCTCGAGCCCTTCGTGGGCCAGCCTTCGAACCTCGGTCGATCGTTGCTCATGTTGAATGAGGCAACTACCGCTTCATGATGCAATACGGAGCGTTGTGATGCATTTAACTGCATATGCGATGCTTTGGATGTATCGAATGAATGAATGTGTGCATAAATGAATGAATGATTATATAAACAAATAGTGGGGGTTGGTAATATTACCTTGTTGACTCGAGTGACAGGGTTTGAGGAGCTCTAATCAGAAATGTCCGACCTGAGATCCATGCTCATCATTTGTGACGAAGTCGGCATTGCTCATATGGGGCATCCCTCTGCTCCTTACCTGTCTCTCGGCATTTGCCTAAGCCGTCCAATCAACTTAGGAAGCCCGATGGTCTCTCCTAGACAGAGATCCCATAGTTGGGCCTTTCCAAGTCCCACCTGGGAAGACGGAGGGCCGCCTACACATGGTGGCACTTTGTTTCTTGCGCTCGATGTGCGGTAGTGGTGGGCCATACCCAGGCCATGTCCTGTTTGACCAGCGCCGTTCCATCGGGTAGGGTGCATCCCATCGGTCAGGGCGCATCCCGTTGTTTCCCATCCGCATTGAATGGGGGAAGGAAGAGGGTTTTTCACCCCAATCCTTTGCCCTTCTTCAACTACTACATCTCCTCCTTAAATAGGGGAAGGGAGAGTTAAAGGAGAACTCACAGACCCATTCATGATTTCGGAGCGCAATTCGAGCTAGAGGTCATCTAGCATAGATGCGGTTGTGCTGGCCACCTTCGCTAAGAAGGGGCTACTTTCGTCGAAGGAGGTGGCGCACTGGAGGGTATTGCATGACGTCAGCTTCGTCACCGTCTGTGAGGCTTTCATTAGGGATGGAGCCGCACATGGAGTCCTTCCAGCGAATCTTCTCCGAGCAAGTTTTGTCGGAGGGGAAGATGCTTAGGACTACGCTGGTGGGGGTTTTGCCCTTGTAACTGCTTGGGTTGGTCAGTTCATAAAGTTTGATGAGACATCCTCTAGCCATGGTGGCCATACTTTAGTAGGCAGCATCCCTGCCCAGGAGCTACCTTGACTGCATGAGAAGGTCAAGAGCTCCATGCTCTTCTGTTGAGCATCTATGGGTGCGACGCCCTTGAGGTACCCGTTGCGCTCGTCGAAGTCGAGGGAGCGGAACTAGGCGGGGCCCTTGCAGTGGTGGTTATGTCCGGCGGCATATGTCGTGGCCTCACCTTTGACATCAGCCGATGCTACCGAGCAGCCATAGTAGCATTTAGAGTAGAAGTAGTCAGCAAATGTAATCATTAAGTTCATGGGGGAGCCCTCGTGTGAACAATTTTTGTATCAATGAATACATCAGTTCTGCTTTGTGATAGAATCACTATCCGTTCTTGTTTTTTATCCTAGCATACTTTGTTTTTCTCCTTACTTTTTTGCACCTGCCCATTCATTCCATAGGCTTCAACTTTAAGAACCTGGGCATGGCCCACGAGGCTCGGACTTCTCATAACCATAGGTCATGGCAGGGTGCGCTCGGTTAGGAGTAAAAACAAAGTCACAGTAGGGTAATCAAAGGAATGGAATGCCCTTTCATTCAGTGCAAAAAAGTTTTTACCATGTGATAGTAAAAAAGAGACTAGATAGTATTGTACCCTCATGGAGGCCCCGAGTGACCCGGGCTAAAAGTGTTCAGGCTGGGGTGCTTTACAGGAGCAAGTGTTGAATAAAAAGTGGTAAGACCAAATTTAGGGGAAAAATGACGTAGTTGTTCAATGTTCCAAGTGTTAGTGAGAACATTGCCATTGTCGTCCTTCAGTCGGTAGGCACCCGGTCGAATCACCTCGGTCACCATATAGGGACCTTCCCATGGTGGAGAGAGTTTGTGTTTCTCCTTCATTGATTAGGTCCTCTAGAGTACGAGATCACCAACTTCAAGGATCCTCCCCCTGATCATCTTTTTGTGGTACCTATGAAGAGTTTGCTAGTAGCAAGCGGAGCGGATGACGGTTGTCTCGCGGGCCTCCTCGAGCAGGTCGACTGTGTCTTGCTGAGCCTCCGCAGCTCAGTCATGGTCGAAAGCCTTCACTCTTGGGGCGCCGTGGTCAACATCGGAGGGCAGCACTGCTTTAGCTCCATAGGCCAGGAATAAGGGTGTGAACCCTGTGGATTGGTTTAGGGTTGTTCTTAGGCTCTAGAGGATCACTAGGACCTCTGCAACCCATCACCCGGTGTACTTGTTGAGTCAGTCAAAGATGCACGGCTTAAGTCCTTGGAGGACCATGCCATTAGCACGCTCGACCTAACCATTAGTACGTGGATGTCCAACCGAGGCCCAGTCGATCCTGATGCCATATCCATCACTGAAGTCCAGGAACTTCTTTCCGGTGAAGTTAGTCCCATGGTCAGTGATGATACAGTTAGGAACGCTGAACTGGATAGATGATGTCGAGGAAGAATTTGACCACCACTTTCGAGCGGATGTTGGTGATGGGCTTGGCCTCTATCCACTTGGTGAACTTGTCGGCTGCTACGAGCAGGTGAGTGAAGCTACTCAGGCCCTTTTTGTGGGGTCCTACCATGTCAAGGCCCTAGACCATGAACGGCTAGGTGATGGGGATGGTTTGAAGCTCCTATGTCGGCAAATGAGTTTCCTAAGCGTAGAATTGGCATCCCTCACACCTACGGACGACCTCCTCTGCATCTCGTAGTGCGGTGGGCCAGTAAAAACCTTGGCAAAAGGCTTTTCTGACCAATGACCTTAGGGTCACGTGATGTCCATAGATCCTAGCATGGACCTTGAGGAGGAGCTGCTTCCCTTGGTTGGTAGGGATGCACTTCATGAGCACCCCCGATAGACTCTATTTGTAGAGTTCATCACCGAGAGCGATGAAGGTCTTGGTGCGTTGAGTGATCCATCAGGCTTTAGTCCTTTTGGGTGGGAGAACCTCCTTGAGGAGGTAGGCGAGTAGCGGCGCTCGCCTAGTTGGTTTGATCGAGTGCCAACACGGTGACGTCACGCGGGCAACGTCATCATGGAGGCACTAGGGTCGGAGCCCCTAGGCACCGGCTTGGCGTTGGGGTGTGTCTGGATTGGACCTTCTGGGATGTGGGCAGATGGCTTGTGGAGATCGTTGATGAAGATCCCACTCGGAGATGGATCTCGCCTAGCGGCCAATTTTGCGAGAAAATCGGCGGCATCGTTGTGCTTTCGGGGGATGTGATGCAGCTCGATCCCCTAGAATTTGTCCTCAAGCTTGTGCACCTCTTGGTAGTATGCTGCCATGATGGGGGTTTCTGCAGGAGGACTCCTTCATGAATTGGTCAACGACCAACTCCAAGTTGCCATGAACATAGAGTCACGTAGCACCGAGCTTGATGGCAATGCGCAACCCATTGATGAGGGCCTTGTATTCTGTGACGTTGTTTGAGGCCGAGAAATGGAGGCGGATGGCATAGCAGAGCCTACTCCCATCGAGGGAGATCAGAACCACTCTAGCCCCCAAGTTGGGCGCCATTACGGACCTATCGAAGTACATTGTTCAGTACTCGTGGGTGACGTCCAGGGTCGGTAGCTAGACTTCCGTCCATTCGGCGACAAAATCCATGAGAGCCTAAGATTTAATAGTGGTACGGGGGATATACCTGATGTCATGGCCCATGAGTTTGAGTGCCCACTTGGAGATCTGTCCTGCGGCATCGCAGTTGCGGATGATGTCCCCGAGCGGGTATGAAGTGACGACCATGACTTTGTGGTCGGTGAAGTAGTGCAAGAGCTTCTGGGTCACCATCAGCACAGCGTATAAGAGTTTCTGCACCTAGGGGTACTGGACCTCAGGGTCAGTGAGTACCTCCCCAATGAAGTATATGGGTCGCTGGACCTTAAGGTGGTGTCCCGGCTCCTCCCTTTCGATGACCAAGGTGGCGCTCACCACATGGTTGCTCGCTACGACGTAGAGGAGGAGGGGTTCTCCCCGTTCAGGAGTGACGAGGATTGTGGCTGATGTTAGTGATGCTTTGAGGCTCTCTAGAGTGTGCTGAGCTTCCTCGGTCCAGACGAAGGCGTTCATCTTTTTGAGGAGCTTGTAGAGTGGCATCCCCCATTCGCCAAGCCAGAAGATGAATCAGCTCAGGGCGGCTAGATAGCTGGTGAGCCTTTGTACACCCTTGACATTACGTATAGGGCCCATGTTGGAGATGGCCACGATCTTTTTAGGGTTGGCCTCGATGCCACGCTCGGACATAATATATCCAAGTAGCTTCCCCTTCAAAACCCTGAAACCACATTTCTCGGGATTCGATCTGATGTTTAACCTTTGGAGGTTCGCGAACGTTGTGGCCAAGTTTGTGATCAAGTCACAAGCTTGAGCCGTTTTGAGCCACTATGTCATCAACATAGACGACGATTGTTGGTTTCAGCCACTAGGCTTGATCAGGTTGATCGAGCGGGTCGATTTGGTCGGCAAAGCATTGCTGCATGCACCTTTGGTAGGTGGTGACAGTGTTCTTCAGACCGAAAGGCATGGTTACGTAACAGTATGAACCATACAGGGTGATGAACGAGGTTGCGAGTTGATTAGACTCTTTCATCACAATCTGGTGATAGCCTGAGTATGCATCTAGAAAGGAGAGGATCTCGCATCTCGAGGTGGAGTCGACTATCTGGTCTATGTGTGGCAAAGGAAAGTGATCCTTTGGACATGCTTTGTTGAGGCCAATATAATCAACGCACATTCTCCATTTCTTGGTCTTCTTTTTAACAAAAATAGGATTAGGCAAGCTAGTCGGAGTGGTATACCTCTCTGATGAATCCGGCTGCCAGGAGTTTGGCAATCTCTTTGCCTATGGCCCTGCACCTCTCATTGTCAAAGCGATGTAGGTGTTGCTTGGTAGGCTTTGAGCCCAGGATGAGCGCAAGCATGTGCTCGGCGACCTCCTGCGGTATTCTCAGCATGTCAGAAGGTTTTCATGCAAAGACATCACGATTGGCGCACAGGAAGTCGATGAGCTCGCATTCCTATTTGGCCGGGAGCTGGGTCCCAATCTACACCATCTTGGTTGGGTTAGTGGGGTCGATCCCCACTGCCTTGGTTGCCTCAAGTGGGCGGAAGGCCATCGAGGAGGTTGGTTTGTTGCAGTCCGAGACTACTAGGGTCGATGACAACCTGAGTCGCGGGAGCTCGGATGAGTTGATGGCCGTAGTGGCAAGCTCGAAATGCTTGTGTTCGCATGTGAAGGCATGAGAGAAGGCACTACCCACATTGATGACGTCGTTCTTTTCTGGCATCTTCAGCTTGAGGTAGGTGTAGTTGGGGATCGCCATGAATTTGGCGTAGCATGGCCTGCCCCAAGATGGGGTGGTAGGACCCTAGGAAGTCCACCACTTTAAAGGTGAGGACCTCCGAGTGGAAGTTGGCTAGGTGGCCAAACGTGACGGGCAGGTCGATCTGCCTGAGCAGGTATGCCTGTGCTCCCGGGATCACATCGTGAAAGGGAGAGCCCGCTAGGTGGAGTTCTAACTAGGGGATGCGCATGGCGTCGAGGGTGTTGACATAGAGGATGTTGAGGCCACTGCCTCTGTCCATCAGCACCTTGGTGAGGTGCTTCTTGCGGACGATGGGGTTGACGACGAGCGGTTAGCATCCTGGTCTCGTGATGTGGGAGGGATGGTCCTTTGATCGAAGGTGATCGAAGATTCTAACCAGCTAAGGAAGGAGGGGACGGCCATCTCGATGGCGCATGCCTCCCTGTAGCGTACCTTGTGCTAGCACTTGGAGTAGATGGCGTCGGATCCCCCAAAGATACTGATGCATTCCTTGGGGTCGGGGAAGCTATCCCTATCCTTGCCCACCGCGCCTCTTTCTTGGCTGTCGCCTCTTTGCCATCTCCTTCTTCTGGCCCGTCAGCCTATCATAGGAAACATTTAAGGAGCTCATAGTCCTTATAGAGGTGTTTGATGGGGTAGGCGTGGTTGGTGCATGGGCTATCCATGAGCTTATTGAAAGTGGTCAGGTAGGCTCTGCTAGGGCTGCTTGCCCACGTGATCTGCTATGGCTACCAATGCGGTGTTGGTCGGTCGGTGCTTATCCTTTTTGTTCTTCTTGCCCCTCTACATAGAGGGGCCCTCATCTTGGTCCTCGCGCTTGGTCTTGCCTTTGTCCTAGCCTCCGTTGAAGACCGCTCTGACCGCCTCCTCATCGAGGCTTGGTTTGTGGTGACGTCGAGCAGGTCACGGGTGGTACGGGGCTTCAGGCAGCCAAGCTTATGGATCAAGGACTCACAGGTTGTTCCGGAGAGGAATGCGTTGATGACGTCCGCATCGACGACATTAGGGAGGGAGTTGCATCATTGGGAGAACCTATAGATGTAATCCCGTAGGGACTCGCTGGGCTCCTGCTGGTAGCTCTTGAGGTCCTAGGAGTTACCATGGCAGACATACATCCCCTAGAAATTTCCAACAAAGATCCTATTGAGGTCCGCCCAGTCGTGGATGCTGTCGTGTGGGAGGAATTCAAGCCATGCCCGAACATGTTCCCCCACGCAGATGGGGAGATATTGAATGATGAAATGGTCATCTTCCACCCCTTTGGCTCGGTAGGTGAGCCGGAAATCTTTGAGCTAAATACCAGGGTTCGTCTCCTTGGTGTACTTGGCGATGTTGGTGGGCGGTCGGAAGTGCTATGGGAATGACGCTCTCTGGATGCATCGGCAAAAGGCCCATGGTCCTAGGCCATCTAGGCTAGGACTCCGATCATCTGGCCAGCAACCATGCCTTGGGCGCGTTTCACCGCTCCCCTCGATGGTCCGGCCAGGAGCCATGTCGCCTGCAGTCACTGCCGCCCGATGGACGTCATCATCATGCTGGTGCTGATGCTGGTTGCTAATGATGCTGCGAGCATCTTGGTTCAGACCAAGCCATTCGTGTACTGGCGGTCGATGTGGAGTAGGCACTAGGTCAGACTATGGCATAGCTATGGCCTCCTGTGCTGTGCTTGGCGGCTATAGCGGTGAGCGGATGGAGCGATCCATCTAGTGCGTCCCCACTCCCCTGGTGGGGAGAGAGGCCGTGAGTTAGAGTCACGATGCAAAGCTTTCCGCCTATTGAACGGCGGTAGCTTCCACCAGTGCCTATAAATGTCCATGTAGCCCAAGGCACGATGACATGACATGAAGCCCACTTTTTTAGCCCGACACAAGCACGGCACGGCCCGGTGACATGCAAGCCTGGGCTGGCCCGGACTGAGCAAGCATGCCATGCCTAGGCTGCTACTCAAGCCCGTGGGCTGGCATGGCATGGCTCGGCCTATATTAGCTAGCCCGGCAGTGGCCCAGCCTCCCCCTCCTCACTCCTCCTCCCATCCCCACGGCCTAGCGCAACCTAGCGTCTGTCTGTCCCTGCCTCCCCCTCCTGATATATAAACACATGCTGTGGCCATGGCGGCTCACACCCAAACCCTAGCTCATTTCACTCGCCTTGCCTAGCTCTTGTCTCATGGCTCTTGCCTATCCTCGCTCTCGGGTCTCGCCCTCACAGTCTCACTCTCGGCTTCATCCTCCCCGACTCTGGTGAGGTGACCTCGACGATTCGCCTACCGTCGGTGAGCGGCTCCCTACTCCTCCTACCTGATCCCCTCCCTGCTCCCTCTCCGCCTCTCCCTTCTCCCTATCCCTATCTCCCCTCTAGATCTCGATGACTATGTGAGTTTGTGTCCCCATCTGCCCCTCCTCTACCGCTCGCCGTCCTTCTAATCGATGTGTCGTCTTCTCTGGGTGGCCCTCGTCTTCTCCGGCACCGAGCTCCAGTTGCGCAGGTACATCCCTAACCCTAACCCTAACCCTAACCCTGCCTGCCACTAACAAATAGCTCCCTACTACTCCTACCTGACCCCCTCCCTACCCCCTCTCCTCCTCTCCATTCTCCCTGTCTCTATCTCCCCTCTAGATCTGGGTGATTATGTGAGTTCGTGTCCCCGTGTGCCCCTCCTCCACCGCTCGTCGTCCTTCTAACCTTACTGTCGTCTTCTCTGAGTGGCCCTCATCTTCTTCAGCACTGGGCTCCGGTTACGCAGGTACATCCCTATCCCTAACCCTAACCCTAACCCTAACTTAATGCACAAACATAAGATAAAGTGCAGAATAATAGGGGTTGTGCACTGGGGCTTGCCTGGGAAAGATATAACCAAGGATTAGCATTCCATTGGGGTGACATGATCATCAAGACACCATCTTTTCTGCTACTCTAGATGACTCCATGATCCATCGTTATCCCTATTATGATATACGTTGATGCAACGCAGAGACGTAATTAATCAATGACAATCACAACTCTTAAAAGACGATTACGCCTCTCAAGCTACGAGATAACTCTAATGACTAACGTACTAGACCATGTATCCATGTTGTCGAATAAAGCATTATTTCTCAACAAGTGTTTTAGCTATACAAACCCAAGGTGTTTCTTTTTCCATTTCATGGATTTAATATATATTCAAACTAGGACTCATTAGCTATCTTAGCACACTAACTATTCTGGAGCTACAAAAATTACAGTGAACATCTAATAATATTAGAAATTTGCTATGAAATTTTTAGAGCCAACACTATCACCAATTTATCACAAAAACTCCTACAAGTTTCTATCTTAACAATATTAAGCATCTTAATTTAATTAGAGAACTCCTAAAAATATTATAAAACTATATGAATAAGATATACTAGCAGATAGATCACGATTTTAGAAACCTAATAAAATTAGTTTCACATTTTTTTGTCCACTACACAAATTTATATTGAATTTACAAGTTTACCTTAGAAACTAAATTAGAAAATGCTTTAGGAAAAGAAAAGGGCCGGTGGCTTTCAATTCGACCTAGTAGCCCAGCGCGGGCGTGGTTGCGCGCGTGTCGCGGTGGCCCAACATGGCCCAATTCTGAGGGAGCCCACGTGTGATGGTGACTTTGCAGAAAAGCCCCTGTGCTTTTAGATAACAACATGACTACTATGTGCACTATTCCTACTAATAGTGGTTTTGCAAACAAACCCTCGGATGTATCCACATTTACCATGGGAAGGTCCCTAGGGATCCCCGCGCTCACCGACGCTGCAACTGACGGCATAGGGTGATTATGCCAAGCAACCTAGGCGTGCTACGACGGAAGTAAGGGACCGACCACCATCTACGACTAAAAACGCAAGGTTGGGTGGCGGTTAGGGACTCAGAGACACACTAACGCGAGCTGCAGCGTTGAGCGGCTACCTACAGCGGCGGCACAACTGTTTCGACGAGCTAGGACCCTAATGGAGGGGTGGAGACAATGGGGAAGCATAAAAAACTCACTGTGGACCGTTTTGCAATGATTGTTGAACCCGAGGAGTGCTGAGGTGGTCTGGCCACATGCGCCCGCACTGTGTGGTGGCGATCCGAGCATGGCACCGACGCGTCACCGTACCCATGACAGAAACCCAGACCAACGTGATGCAAGCACCAGCTAGAGGGGATCAAGACGAGTCTAGAAACACGACCAATTGTGTCCTTTCCCCATGGGTTAGGACTTACCCCCAACCCACTGGCCGTGGCGGCGCTCATGGCTGGCGGCGAGCAAAACCCGAAAGTTGCCGTAGATGGACCACTGCTGGAACCGACAAGAATGAAGTGCCTAGCTAACTTCCTCTGCTTCTCATTGACGTGAGGAATTGGGCTTGGAAACTTTGAGTTGGTGATTATGAAGGGGAAAGGAGAGCGGCGCACTGCCACCACCACATCATAGGGAGCAGCCCCGGCTGAGGTGACCCGACCAAGACCTAACAAGGCATGGCAGCATGAGGACACAACCGCATGAGCGAGGCCAAGGGTCGCGTTGTTTAATGCTCGGGTGGAGCCTTTAGGGGGGTGCCTGTGTGGCCATGTGCACGTGGCAGCGTGACCTCATGACGTGGCAAGTGATGCCACAATGCCGAGAGTAGAGCTAGGTAGGTGGGTTGAGTAGCGGAGGGCGAGCACTGCAGTGACCGAAATGACAAGAGGACATGGCACAACCCTACATGTGCGCTCGGATAGCGCCATAGTTTGTGGCATCTCGTGCACGACGGAGAGCGGCTGCGGCCACGCCTGGCCCGGCATGCAGCCGATGGCCACACAGCTAGCTAGCGGGACAGCGGTCATGACCACAGGGTAAGCCAGCCAATGTGCGGCGCAGCGTGTGGTAGTAGCGATCGATAGTAGTGTAGGTAGCTCATGACGACACGACACCAGACGTGGTGACCACATCCTCGGGCCTAAACGGCCGAACCACGTGCTTGTACGATTTTTGGAGCACGCCAAACTTCAAACCCAGCTCGGTGGAGATTTAACCAAAGTTACCAACCTAGGGCCGATACTAACACCTAGCTGGCAAAGCAAACCATGCTCCCAGAGAGTGACCAGAGTGGGAAAAGGAAGGATGCCAACATGAGCTCATTGCGCTGAATGCTCGATCACGATTGAAGCCCAAAACAAAACCAACAGCGCATTCTAACAAAGTTAGGGCAATTTTTGTGATGCCACGACAACCCCAACTCATCCGTAGGCTACACCCTGCTAAAGTACTCACCTAGAGGCAACCAATAAAATGAAACCATGGAGCTAATGCTTAAGTATTTTAGTTAAAATATAAATGCCATGATGACATTGTCTTCTTCCTTTTAGTCTTAGAAGGTCCAGAGCTCGGATTTGATGTTTGAGCTCCCAAAACTCTAGTTAACACTATTAGCTTCCCAAATATAAAGTTGCACTCTTAACTACACTATTTGCTCATCCTTTTACATAAGCACTATACATACGCTATTTTTTTGCTTACCGAAATTGCTTTTCGTTTCATGTGTGTTTTAACATGTTAAAAATCGAAAACTCATTTTGCTAAATCCCCCGAGGCCTTAACCGAGGTGCTAAGCAAGTTCGTAACACTAAAGGTGTTACAATCTTCCCCCCTTAAAAGAATCTCATCTCGAGATTCGAAACAAGAATCAGAAAGGGGAAAATGCGATTACACTTCGTAGATCTAAAATTACACGAAAGATTACACGACGTCGAATACTAAACCACACAGGGATTGGGACATGACGTCAACAAGTCTGAATCACCATGTTGCCTAAATAGACTAAATGGTCGAACTCCCAAACACCATAACCTGACAATAGGATGCGTTAAAGTGGCAAGCTTCAAGTGAGCATCACCATCCTAAATTCAAGCATGTCAATGGCGAATGGCAAGCATTCGGTAGAAAGTCAATTAAATCATCATTGATCATAATACTGTTGCATGCCAATTGTAGAAAACTTTTATCAACTTTAGCACTTGGATTACTTAATTAATCTATAATGGGAGTTCTCCCAACATCCAAATCGGCTCTAATATTGTTGGAGGTCAGAATAAGCCGATTTGGGGCCTTATTTGGCAAACCGGCCTAGCTGGCCCTGGTAGTCGGCTTAGCCAACCCTGTAATTTGGCTAGGCCAACTCCTAGAGTCGGCTGAGCTGGCTCTACTGCTCCTGCATACAAACAAATGAATTTTCTTGCATTGGCTTTTCTTTGATCTGAAATTTACGTCCACCGACGCCAAAGCCATATGCTTGTTGAGCTAACATGTTGGCCTTCAAATCCTCATGCCTTAGAATATGCCGAATTCAAAATTCAGCAAATGTATTAATAATTTCAAGGCACATATCAAGATGCATATCAAACGATGACCCCTTTTAATCATCGAAACTCACTAGCCACTTGCTATACCACCAGCAAGGAATCACCAAAGGCCTTAACATGTTTTACCTCCATGGAATGCAATATTTCCAAGCCGAATAAAAGAACTTCATATTCGGCTTGAATGTTGGTGCAAATGTAGTTTTAATCGGCTTGATGTCTTAAACAACACCATTGTGAGAAATAATGACTATGCCAACACCTTGGCCCTCTTTGCAAGTTGATTAATAGAAATAAAACTTCCATGGGGGTAGAAAGCAGTTAATTGATCTCATCTCCTAAATCAATTCCATGCTCAACAATCAAATTGATGAGGATTTGACCTTTCAAAATACTCAATGGCTCAAGAGCCAAATCACTAATCAATTAATGTGTACGCCCATTCACCAATCCTTCTACTAAGGATTGGCAGATGTAACATGTGCTTAATAACATCGGCCTGGCAAGCCATCACGCGTGTACTAGATCAATTAATGTTTCGATTCAACACATGCATAGTACAATGCTAAGCATAATTTAAAACATGGGCATACCTTGTATTAAAATCAAGAAGACATCAACCAACATGGACGACAACATGTCCTTTCCTTTTGTCTTCTTGAGTCAACACAACACCGATACACTCTCTTCGGCAATGAATGGAGCTCCACTCCTAGAAGCACGAAGAACCGATGGTGTTGATAGAGAATTCTTGAGAAGCACGATTAACTTAATTTATAGTCAGCTTCTAAATTTTGTCCTGCATACGTCGGCCGTGGTCTAATGCCAAACCTAACACCAATTTGCTCACATGGGTTGCCCGACGCAATCCCCTATCCAAACAAAATTTACACTACATGATGATATGAAGTCGATCATCAATCGACACTAGAGAAACAAGAACAAAGCCTCCTCTATTGACTCAAAACCAGAAAGATCTCTCCCTAACAAGCAAATCATATCATCATGCCCCCCAAGCAAAGGGGCATCGGCCGTGGCATAGGCCAATGAGTCTGCATGAACAATCTCAACTTTGTTATCGACCCACTGAATAAGGAACCGGAGCAAGCTAGAAGGCACACATCGATTGCCATGAATTCATTCGTGCCCAAGAATTAAATTGTAGCTCCCTTGCACCTTTGCAACGAAGAAGACGATGGCCAATGTTTTGCTCCCGATAGTAAGCTTCATCAAGGCAAATCCCTTGGCTAAAATAAAATTTCCTCCAACACCTTTGACCATCCTCTTAGACTTAATCAGCTCCTCATCAGATCCGCCAAGCTTCTTATAAAGTGAATATGGTATTTGATTTACCGTGGCTCCATTATCCACCAACATATTGTTGACCAATTTGCCATTAATGAAGCCCTTCACATGCAATGTATTGAGGTGATTCATGTGGTCTGTTGGGTTCTAGAAAATAGCTTGACCTCCAGAAAGCTCCTCAACATCAACAGGGACCAGATCAACAACAACGGGAACCAAATCAACTGGAGATACCCTGAAGGCACCCAGGCCTAAGAAAGTCGGCTTAGCCAACTTGGGGTCGGCCAGGGTAGCAAGGACAGGGGGAGTCGGCTTAGCCGACTCAGGGGTCGGCTTAGCTGACTTAGGAGTCAGCTCAGGCAACTGGGAAGTCAACTTAGCCGACTTTGAGCAAGCAGCTGGTTCTTTCTTGCTTGATTGAGGAAAAATTGGATCCTTGTTGAAGATTTCTTTCCCCATCTTTGTTAGCCCTTCTTCCTTAAGCTTCTTGCAATGAGCATGCTGGAGTTTGTGCTTTTGTGTTCTTGACAAACCCGAAGTGCACCATGTTGGTCAGAAATTCTTGGGGACCGATGTGCTATTCTAGACTTCATGATCATTAGCAACAACGCCTCTTGATATTTTCTCCATATCAGATTGGTCCAAATTATCAATGACAATCGGTCCTTCACTTCCTTTGATTGGAGCATCCTTTTGTTGGACCTGATTAGCAAGTTTATGCAAAATCGGCTTAATCGATTCTACCTTGTTGGAGCTCGATTGGCCGTAGCTCAATCGGCTCTGAGGGTATGTCGTTGCTCATTGTGAGCTAAACCAGCACACATCCTCCATCAGTGAGGATTTTGATGTAGTAATGGGTAAGGAATCAATACTCTATCTTTATATTTGTGCTGCAATTTTTGTTTACAACTAGCTTGATTGATTTGGGAAATCGGTCTTGCTGAATTTTTCTGTCCACTAACATTAAAATCAGTTTGGACGACTTTTAAAGTCGGCCTAATCGATCATGTTTGAACAATAGTGTTAGTGGCTGATTTTTTCTTGTCCACGGGAGTTTGGGCTTGCCCCCCAAGCCCAGATGATTTGATAGTGATCTTGAGACTCTCTCGATTACCATTGGACTTTTCAAATAAGACCTCACAATCTAAGACTTTCTTTCCCTTCTTAGAATCTCTGGGCTTGCCGATTATCATATTTTTTCCAATGGTGAATCGGCTTGCTCCGACCGAATCAAGATGGACGGATTATTTATCTCTAGAACTTCAGCCATGGAAAGTATCTTATTGCAAGGTAAATGATGTGCATCTCCGTCATTCGTAGCTTGCATGTCCAATTTTTCCTCTTTTGATTTCCAAAACCGGTTAATAAATTTTTGTGAATCGGTTTGGGAGGCATCACATGAAGCCTCAGGAATTAGAGCCATGCACGATGACTTTGGAGAGCTAGACAACACCGTAATATGAGGCAATGAAGCATGTGGTGCTGCTGTCCCGTCATCGGTTTGAGAAGTACAAACCGAATTGGGTATATATGTAACAATAGGAAGAATAGTGCTAATCCCTCCTGAATTGGTCCTACCAGTTTTAGGCACCAAAGAGACCAATTTGGGTTTCTTTCTGAAAATGAGCTTGTCATTTTGATCAATACAACAATAAGACAACCTCTTGCCAGGAGGTATAATGTAAGCCCCTCCTAAATTTGTCCTATCGGTTTTAGGTGCTGAAGAGACCAATTTGGATTGACTCTTTAAAATCAACCCATCATGCTGGTCAAAATAACACGACCTCTCAGTAGGAAGTTTAGTGCTAACCCCTCCTGAATTGGCCCTATTGGTTTCAGGCATCGAAGAGGCCAATTTGGATTGATTATAAAAAATAAACCTGCGATGTTGATTAAGATCATAGTGAAACGGCCTCTCATATTGAGGTTGACCAAAAGCCAGGGCTGATTCACTAATATATGCAGCCTGAGGTAAAGTAGCAATAGGAGCATCAAACTTTCTTTCCTATAACTCATCTAATTTGGACATAAGCTTAACCATAGTCTGAAAAAGAGAAGAATCTTCATCTATTCCAAGTGCTTTTACCTCAGCTATGATTGTAGACTTGACGATGCTCTCCTGACCCATTGGACCAGTGAACTCGTCACTACGACCATTGTGCCACATCTTGATAGAAGGGGATCAAGACCAGATGCTATTGACCTTTTGGGCTAGATGCAACGGTAATGATAAACACAAGAAGGATAGATTGGAAATAACAAATTGGCTAGGTCAGAAAGATCGGCTATAGGAGATAGCCGAACCAATCATTCCCCAGCGGAGTCGCTAAAACATGTGTTGACGCTTAATTAGGTCACACACTCGATAAGGAGCTAGATCGCTCGATGTAGAGCCTAGCCGATTTTCAGATCGGTCGGCACCTAGGAGATGTCCACACCTAGACCTTGTGCCTCCAGCGATGAGCGTGACACGCAAAACATGCTGCCAGGAGGAGCCTCGCCGAGAGCGCAATATGCAAGACATGCCGGTGAGGTCTCTTGAGACCCAAAACCCCACACGCCTGGGAGAGACCCTGTTGGGGGCGTGTAGTGACTATGGGCTGCTCTAGCCGGCCTGACCGCTCTAGAGCTTCACTATCATCGATCCACCGTCCATACAACGCCGATGAAGAACGAGAAGTTGAGAGGAAGATAGGGTATAAGAGAGATAGTAGATTGTTTTTTTGGTATGATTATGTGTGTTGAGCACCTCAATCGGCCATGGACCATATATTTATAAGGTGGGGGTGGCCGTATCCCTCAAGGAGTCGAAACCCCTTTCAAATCACATCAAAACGTGCTTAGATCCCTTCTGGACCTGACAAAGTCGGCCAAGCCGACTTCCACGGGCCCGAGTGCTATTTTCAGGCTGCAAATAGGGGGAGTCGGCTTAGCCGACTAGGTAACTCGGCTAAGCCGACTGGCACTGAAAAATTCCATGTGAAAGTCTTCCAAAATTTGTAATTAATTCATCCGGATTCCAAATCAGATGAACCATATATGTTTTTCGATCAGCTCGACGAGAGAAAATACAATGGTAAAGTCCATTCTGACATTTGAGGAAGCTGGTCTAGTCGGCTTAGCCTACTAGGGGAGTCGGCCAAGCTGACTCTAGCTGGATCAGGCCACGAAAAAGCCGTTTCCTTCGCCTGGGCTCCAAATGCGATGATCCAAGTATACTTTCTGGCTATCTTGATGAAAGAAACATGATGGAGGAGTCCATTATACACTTTGGATATTTTTGGGTTTTAACATATGCCCCCCTATTTTTAGTAAAGCTTGTGTGGCGGAAACTGCCTAATTTAATGCCCTCCTAAGAGTACTTGTCTTCCATTAGACACTAAGTACCCAAGTGAGTGCACTAAATCGTATTGTTCCGTCGAGCACACCACAAGGAAGAACTCAAAAATCCACATTTTTTCAATAGGATCATAAATGAGAGAATAAAGCTTACAACATTCTTAACCATTTCTTACATCACTTTATTACAACATTAGAGTACTTAAACAAGTTGAATGCAATGGTGAAATTAAGACAGTTTTACATGTAAAAGAGTTTATACTTTTTTTGTTTATATTTTTATCTTGCAGCAGAGAATAACATATGATCAGAGTTACAACGAAAATAAAGGTTAATGGTGAATCATTAACATAGTGAACATTTATAAACCAGATATGACTGACAGATCATAAAACTTTTATTCTAAAAACTTTTAGTAAGGGTTATAAATAAACACTATGGTCGTAGCGTAAAAGAAATCCTATATGAGTCCACCTAGGAGGTTTTCATACACAAGAGTCAGATCTATGTATCCTCCGGTCACTTGCAACAGGGGAAATAAAACCCTGAGTACTCGATTGTAGTCAGCAAGACTTACCCAACAGGAGAAAAATAAAAGACTCCAAGAATATGCAAGGCTATCTAGCTTGTGGGTTATTGCATTTGCAGAAAGTATTACTAAACGTGCGTCCTTATATTCTATTTTTATTAGTAGTCATCATTAGTTCATTAACTAACCATTCTATGTAAGCACCTATGCTACTTTCAAGCATGTGGTAAGCAATCAGAACCATTTTTTCATCTTTCATATTCCAGTTCTTACGACAGTGCTAGACCATAGCCAAATCGTACCGTCTCATAGAAACGGCGAGTCGAAACCCCTTCCAAATTATGTCAAAACATGCTTAGATCCGTTCTGGACCTAACAAAGTTAGCTAAGCCGAGGAGTGCTGTTTTTAGGCTGAAAACAGGGGGAGTCGGCTTAGCCGACTAGATGACTCGGCTAAGCCGACTGGCACCGAAAAATTCCGGGTGAAAGTCTTCTAAAATTTGTAATTAATTTATCCGGACTCCAAATCAGACGAACCATATATGTTTTTCGATCAGCTCGACGAGAGGAATGCAATGGTGAAGTCTGTTCTGTAATTTGAGGAAGTTGGTCAAGTCGGCTTAGCCGACTAGGGGAGTCGGCTAAGCCGACTCTGTCTGGATTAGGCCCCGAAAAAGCTATTTCCTTCGCCCGGGCTCCAAATGCCGATGATCCAAGTATCCGTTCTGGCCATCTTAATGATAGAAACATGGTGGAGGAGTCCATTATACACTTTGGACACTTTTAGGTGTCAACCGGTGAAAACTCAAAAAAGTTTCCGTGAAAATTATTTTTTAAAAGTATGAGTCCTAAAAGCCTGTAAGCAAGCGATAGCCATTCTTCAGGGAGTTTCTGCTCGTATGTGCCGCATCAGCATCTAAGTGACTAAGGCCTTGTTTGGATGCGTTATTTGTCTCAATCCACTTGTGTTGAAGTGGATTAGAGTGGAATTAAACTAAATTTCATTCCATTCCACTCCAACACATGTAATCCACATGTGTTGAAGTGGATTGGTGTGGAATTAAACTAAATTTTATTACATTCCACTCCAACACATGTGGAATGAGGTGGATACAAATGCATCCAAACAAGACCTAAGTGGGGTCTGAGCTTCCGTGTAAATCTTTACGGACCCCCTAGGGCGCCCGAAGGCGTATTGTATCGAACTTTTTCTCTACCTTGATACAAAGACGCGCAAACATTTTACGTGATCGAGAAAAAAAGTGACTAAGTGGCCTAGGGATGCTATATTTTCTTTATAATAGGTAGGAGTGCTATAATTTTGGATGTAAAGCGAGCTAGTTTAGCTTGTTAAGTTTCTTAGCAAGGAATCTGTCCATTCAGTCATTTGACACATGTGCTCAAATACAAGGAATAGTTATAGCCTTCGATAACATTCAAGGAATTATCCCCAACATTGGCGTCTTAAGTGTAGCGGGCCTCGATCCTCAACGAAGGACAGTTTCGTGCGGCCTGAGCCGAATAGCAATGGTGTATTAGTTTGGGCTGAAAACAGACAGGCCTCCCCATGTCTAGCTTCGGCAGTTTTGTCGTCAGTGACAGCCTGACAGAATGAGATGCGCGCTGGGCACTGACAGCTAGTCAAACTTCCTAGGTTGTGAGAAGTGGTCTACCGATCACTACTACCCAACCAATAATGTGAAAAAAATATTTTAAATAAAATATGATGCATTGATACTCTCCATCTAAAATTGCAAGGCATAGATTCACAAGCATCATTTATTAGTAGAGTAGTTATCAGTCAAAGTCTTTTCCTAAGGAAACTAAATGTCTTGTTTCAAGTGGAGAGAGTATAATTTTACTAATTGTTGATGCAAATCCTACAAACTTTATCTTTAGAAATATAAAATTAAAACAAGTCTCTCATGCATTAGTTCTCACAAGTTACAAGACTATTGCAGAATGGATAGTGTCCTGTAAACCGAGCGTAGCTTAGCTGATTAAGTGGCCATCTCATCTCTCAGGGAAAGGACATACCAATACACACTGCATCTATTGAGGTACATGTATAGACAATTTGACGAAGACGAAACAACAAATCGCGAACACTTGGAGGAATCCATCCCCTCCTAGGCTTCCTCAGCCTCTCCGCAAACCCTCGGCCGGTGTGCTACCATCGTCTTGTAACTACAACCGATGATCCCTCGCTCACTGCTCAACGTCTACAGCAGATGCAGAATCACCGTGAGCCACTGAACCTGCGAGCTATAGGTGTATTTGTATGCCAAGCACAAAACGAGTTAGGAAGGGTAAAATTCAATCTTGTTTTCTTGATCTCTTCCAATCATTCATTTTAGTTCCAGTTTTGATATTGATCTTGTTTAATCAGTTATTTTCTTAAAAAAAATCATCACTAGGTTACTCAATAAACATTTAATTTTATTATTATTAATAATTAATAAGGTTTAGTTGTAAACTTATAACAGAAACATATAATTTGTTCTATTTGTACGTCATGGCAAAATACTGTCGAACTACAATTTAATCCGCATCTCATAATTGAAATCCTAGAACCGCCACTTGTATAACGCCTATAGTCACCCTCAGGCTTCACTTCCGTTCTTACCACGGCAATTTAAAGTTTTAAACTGTCCCGGTACGAGAAAACCATCAGGCGTACGTAGAGCGACGATGATTCTGTATCCTGCCGATTGAACCGCAGGCAGCGTCTGGGCAATGTCATTTCTTTTTCCTCCCTTCTCCCACAGCCAGAATCGGCCAGACGAGGGCAATAAATGTGCTCGTCCTCACCGTGCCGGTCCCAGCGATCCGGCCGGTGCATCTCCGTACGGGGTCGGCGTGGAAACGGATCAAAACGGACGGGTAGCTAGCGCGTAGCGCGCCCGCTTGCTGTTCGTCGTGGACCCCTGGGCCGGTGGTATATGGTCGGACGACGCCACACGCCGGGACCGGCGTTTGATTTCGCGGTGGAAAAGTGAAGCGCGCTGCCGCCGGCCATGCATGATCGTCGGCCACTCGAGAACCCTAGACGGCACGCACAGATCCTGAATCATCGGGCCGGCTCGGGCGTCTAGTGCGCACGTGACACGCGTACGTAACGCATACGGACGGCCGACGGCATGCATATACATATAGTATGCACGTTCCACTGGTCCCGGTACGTACACCACCCACATGCACCGTTGCTTGGTGAAAATCGTGCCAAAATAAGTCCTTATACCCCAGAGAAAACCACTCTTTAATTACCTGAGCCTAGCTACGAGGGTCTTTTGTCCAGAAAGAGAGAAAAGAGAGAAATGAAACTTGCTCATGGGCCTTGGCCACTACGAAGACGTGTGTGGTACAAACCACACGGTCCACGTGGAGACTCATCTAGGGCATGTTTAATTGCGGGCAAAAAAATTCTGTTCTCGTATTTTTCTCGTGAAATTAAATTGATTTCTATAAAATTCCTAAAAGATTCCTGTGAATTTTTTACTTTTCAAAGAGGCCCCTACAGTACCATATATGGGTTTTTAGCGTAAATTCATTATTATGGGTTACTGTGCTACGCATACCTTCGACAGTACCCCGTGGTACGTTGCATTGCCTAGTGCACAGGTGATCCACTGATCCCACATTATATGTAGCGTGAATTGACGTTCGCGTCCCTAACAAACAGTACCCCGATAGGAGAAGCAGGGCCAGCTATATATAGCTAGCTGCTAGCTACGGAGTATACGCTTATGTGGGGCACCACTCCGCACTCGTACCGTCGTACAGTGATCGAGTTCCGGTGGAACAATCAGGTGTGGACTGTGGACGCATGCATGGTTGGTGCCATTATTATAAAAGCAATGGCATATCAGCTTGTCGATCGTATCCATGGGAATGCATGCATGGGAGGAGCTCGCCGCCTAGCCGGTTCTCCCAGCAAAACGATCGAATCTATGGATGGTCCAAGCCCTATACACATAGGTACAAGGACGTATATCATGGTGTGTTTCGCCGTAGCATCGCACGAATCGACCGTATCCATGCATGCATGCACGCGTCGCACGAATTCACGAGGAAGACTACTCTCTCGAAGACATGCGCCGGCCGGCCACACAACACATGCATGCATGCACGCCAACACGTCGGCCCATAGCCTGAGGGTTGCCATTCCCTACCTAGTATAGGATATAATATTTGCACAATAGCTGGGGGTCTGACTATCTGATTCAAATTCACCACTTGCGTAGGCACTTTAGTTTTTAATTTATTCCTAAGATTTAACAAAGCTTTTTTAATGGTAGATAGTGTGTCGGTGATTTCATTAATCTCGAGATCATTTAATTCTGTCTTATGAATGTGTTCATTATAAGTGCCGGCATCTATGATGTGAAATAAAAGTCCAAATTAATAGCATACTACTCGTGTAGGAGTATGTCCATCTCCTATTGAGGGAACTAAACCCATATGACTTCAATTTGGAAGTGGGGTTCTTCTCTTTCCAAGCAAATGTTGTAAAGTTTCATGGCACAAATGCTTGTAAAATGATGTCAAAGTAGTAATTAATCATGTATTAAGCTTATGGGGGCATTGCTTCATGAGGCAATAACCTTCTTCCTCTCGCCAAGCTCTATCTTCGGTTCATCATCTAAAACCTTACATAGATAGAAATGTACGCATCAGTGTGTCTATATGGCTTTAATTCCAGAGAGAGACTATACATCATTCCAATCTAGAATTATAAGTCATGTTTAAGAAGTAATACTTTCTCCGTTTGAAATTATATGTCGTTCGGGCTTTTCTATATGCATAACTTTTATTATATATATCTATACATAATGCATACTTTCTGTCTCACACTAATTTTTGCTTTCCTTTCCATATCTTCTTTCTAAATACTAGCACATATGGAAGGGCAATAAAACTAAAATTTAGGTGAAATTTTTTTCTTCCACATCTTAATTTTAGTTATGGTCTACTACATGTTGGATTTACACACTCGATTTGTACTAGAGTTACGGTATAAATATTTTATTTCACATCTTAATTTTAGTTACGGTCTACTACCTCCGCCCCTAAAAGAATGCAATTCTAGCACAGTGTCACGTTTTAGTACCTTAAGTTTGACTAATTATAGATAAAAAGTATCGATGTTTATGATACTAAATAAATATCATTATATTAATTACGAAATGTATTTTCATAATAAATTATTTAAAGACATAACTGTGAATATTATTCAATAAAAACTTGGTCAAAGTGAACCACTTTTCGTGACACGTAACACATAGTTGCATTCTTTTCAGGACGGAGATAGCACCAATGTTAGATTTACACAGACTTGTACTAAAATTATGGACGGTGTGTTTCTTTCTAAATACTAGCACATATAAAAGGAATAAAATTAAAATTCAGGTGGAAATCTTTTCTTTCGCATCATAATTTTAGTAACGGTCTACTAATATTGGATTTACACTCGACTTGTAGTAGAGTTACGAAACGATACACTCGACTTGTAATAGAGTTACGAAACGGTGACTAGACTTATACTCCCGTCAGTCTAAGAAAGAATGCAATTCTAGCATTTGTCATGTTTTAGTATCTTCCGTTTGATCGATTATAGGTAAGAAACTATTAATACTTATGATATAAAATAAATATCGTTAGATTTATTATGAAATGTATTTTCATAATAATATCGTTAGATTTATTATGAAATATATTTTCATAATAAATTGATTCGGAGACATACTATGTGAATATTATTTACTAGAAACTTCGTCAAACGTAAATTACTTTAATTCATGCAATCCATAATTGCATTCTTTTTAGAACAGAGGGAGTTGGTGACTAGACAAAAAGAACTTGTACTAGAGTTGCAGTGATTATTTAGTTTCTTCATAAATTGGTATAACTAAGAATTCAGATTTTGCGGTACCACTAATTTAGATGTAGAACAGCTCCCAAACACTCTTGCTCAGAAACAGACATTAGGAGGGCAAACTATTGACCCAAGTGTGATATAACAAATCTGAATTTATTTTTGATTGGACCGGACATATATCGGTGCATCAGCGTGAAGTGCACGCATGGCCACGCCCTTGATCGTGCAAAAAGCGCTCAACTCTTTGTTTAGTTTTGGCGAATTTTTTTTTTGCCAAATGGTACGGTAGCACTTTCGTTGTTATTTAGCAATTAGTGTTCCATCATAGTCTAATTAAGCTTAAAAGATTCGTCTCGTGAATTTCGTCTAAACTGTGTAATTAGTTTTATTTTTTATTTATATTTAATGCTTCATGTATGCGCCCAAAGATTCGATGTGACGGGAAATCTTGAATTTTTTTGCAAAATAAGGCCTTGTTTAGATGCCATCCAAATTCCAAGTTTTTTCACTCTCTCTCCATCACATCAATTTTTAGCCGCTTGCATGGAGTATTAAATGTAGGTAAAAAAAATAACTAATTACATAGTTTAGTTGGAAATCACGAGATGAATCTTTTGAGCCTAGTTGGTCCACGATTGGACAATATTTATCAAATAAGACGAAAGTGGTACTATTCATCAGGAAATTTTTTTCGCAATCTAAATGAGGCCTAAGAGGAACTAAACAGCACCCAAACTGATGCAGAGAATTCTGCATCCACACAGTAAAAGTCAGAGCTTGTACACAAAACACACAAACCGAAACCGCGACCATGTTCCATGTACACACGCAGAGGCAAGGCAAAAGACCTGAAAGTTGACAACATTCGCCGGAGCAATGCCACGGCTAGTTATGTAGAGCAGTCGCAAAAACCTCTTGCTCTAGGGCACAGACTAATGTACTGTCACACGCCAACTCCTGCACCCATCCGGTCGTTGCGTACAGGCACGTACATACGCCATCGTCGTCCCCAAGACAGGCGGCATGTGTACGTATACCATGTATGTACGTACGCGTACGCAGACGAACGCATGCAGAACGCGGTCACGTACCTCTAGTCTACTACTCTGGTGACTGATAATAAGATCGAGCAAAGCTACTCAAACGGAGCGAACAGGCAGCAGGGCGCGTCGGCGAACACGTCGGCCTGCGGGAACACCGAGAACTCGCCGAGCCGGCCTTGCAGCAGCGCGAAGTCCTCCATCGCCAGGTCCAGGAACGCCCGGTAGTCGTCGTCCGCCGCAGCCTCGGTCCCGTAGGTCGACGCGGCCGAGGAATCGTCGCCGCCGAGCTCAGCAGGCAGTGCCTGCGCCGGCACACCAGCAGCCGCCGCACTCGCCTCCGGACCATGCCCCTGCTGCCCCCTGCTGCTGCGCGGCTGCGCCACGGAAAGAATCCCCGACCTCGGAGTTCCAGAGGCGCAGGAAGATGTCGGGCGCCGCTTGCTCGGCGGCGACGGCGGTGGACGAGGAGGAGGAGGCGGTGGCGGAGGTGATCGTTGTTGTGGCCGAGGACGAGAGCAGGGAGAGGCGCGCCTCGGCCTCGAGGCGGGCGGTCTCCCACTGGGCCATGTGGCGAGCGGCGGGGCAGGACGACGCGGCCGCCGCCCTGGCGAGCTGGGCGGCAGCAGCGCCCTCGCCGGCGACGGCGACAGCGAGCGCATCCTGGCGGAGCTGCTTCTTCAAGTGCGTGTTCCAGTAGTTCTTGATCTCGTTGTCCGTCCGGCCCGGCAGCTGTGCCGCGATCATGGACCACCTGAGATCACAACGTTCCAGCACGTGAGCAAGGCTGGTTTTCGTGTGCTCCAGAATCCAGATGCATGTTCGTTACATGAATGCACATGAGTGATGAGTTGCAGAGTCACAGTGAGCATCCAAAATACAGAACGCATTGCTGAAGAGCGTACTCCTACTTTGACGGCACGTACTGAGCGCGCGTGAGCAGGGAGAAAGAGAGAGGCACACCGTACAGCCTACGTATGAATGGGTTGAGACTTGAGGCTCACTTGTTGCCGACTATGGCGTGGAGCTGGAGGATGGAATTGTGCTCCTCGGGGGTGAAGGGCCCGCGCTTGATGTCCGGGCGCAGGTAGTTGGTCCACCGCAGCCGGCAGCTCTTGCCACACCGGTTCAGCCCTGCAGTGCAAGCGCGCGCGGCAGATCACCCAAATCGCTCCAGAAACGACGAGCCAATGCAAACGGCCAGGTCACGCATGCACCAAGCGGCCGGGCGGGCTCGATCGAGGAGCAGACAGAGCACGTACCCGCGAGCTTGGGGAGCATGCGCCAGTTGCCGGGTCCGTTGGCCCTGGACGTAGTCGACGAGCAGCTTGTCCTCCTCGGGCGCCCACGGCCCCTTCTTGATGCCATTGCTGTCGCAGCACGGAGTCCTCCCCATGGTGGTCGGTCGGTCGCTCTCCGTCTCCGCTCGGCAGCGACAGGAACGAGAAAGTGAGGGGACGAGCCGTGCTCATAAATGCCGAGGCGATGATTTTTATAGGCCGAGGAGGATCCCGGTGGCCATAAATGCGACGGAGTTTCACCTGCTTGGCTGTGGTGGCCTGTGGCTGCTGCTGCAACGATGACGAGAGTGAGGGCAAGGGAAGGGGAAGGCATGACATGGCATCAATTATGAGGCGATCGACGGGGCAGCCGGGCCAATGCATGCATTTATTAGGGGCGAGGTGCTTCCTTGCAAGTACGCCGGGTGGGGCCAGGGGCCTTGAATGCGGTAGGGGACGACCGGTTGTCTGTTGTTGCGCGCCGTACAACTGCCTTCCTGCCTAGGAAATTATCAGCACGCAGTCAAATTTTTAGTACTGCTGCTTCCGTTCGAAAAAAACAATACTACTGGGTCTGAGTTAATTCCAATTTGATCAAATTTAAAATAATTTAACTTAGATCTAGTAGTAATGTACAATAGATCTGAGTTAAATCATTTTAAATTTGATCAAATTGGAATTAAAAAAGATATTAGTTTTACAATACTCCTAGATCTGAGTTTTAAATTTGATTAAATTAAAATTTTAAAATAAAATTTACGATATTAATAAGTAATTATTACATTCGTCTTGAGAATATATATCTATCAATATTATAAATATTGATATTTATCAATAAATTTGAATTGCATCTTTTTTCCGGACGGAGGTAGTACTAGTGAGTAGTGACCGGTTCCCGTTAGGAAATGTAGAAAATTCACCGGAGGCATTCCAAATTCCAATTTAGAAAACGGGTCAGAATGTTGTTTGCAATGCCAAGTGTCCGAGGCTCCGAGCTGCAGAAGTCGGTGTACAGCTACGGATGACGGGAAAACATAACGACCAGAAAAAAGGGATCACCGGCCGGCTAGGTTCGTAACGTACGAGTAAACAATCCACGATCGTAAATTTCTAGCCAGGAACAGTGTTTTTCTCTCACACTAAACCAGCCAGCAGTAAATAATCCACGATACGATACGGTCTCCCGACTGCGGTTTCGCGGTGGCCTAGGCTATCTGTTTCGTAGGAGTAGAGATAGATTGATGCACAGGCCACAGCAGCTGCGCTGGTACAGGAGCTGCACAGCAGCAACGCAACACACAGGGTCAAAGATGGGCGGGACTGCACTCTGCACTGCGGCATAGTTAAGGGAGGAAGAAGAGAGATCGAGGAACGCCGGCCGATCCGCCCGGCCCGCCGATGGGACCGAGACGTGAAGCGGAGGTAGCCACCATAAATGAGCTCTTGGCCTCTGCCACTGCCACACGGGTGCGGCCCGGACTTTGGCGCGGCCGGGCGCCAGGAGGTGGCGGAAGCGGAGTGGGACGGCGAAAGGGTAGCCGGGCAGGGCGTCGCAGCGGGGGCGGACGAAATAAATGCAGCTGGCAGGGCGGGGCGGGGGCCGGCCGAGGGGGTGAGAGCTGAGCCCGGGCGTTCTACTGTTGCTGGGCTGGCACGGCCGCCGCGGCAGGTGACGTGGCGTGGCGGTGGTGGCAGCAGCAGCAGAAGCGGGGGGGCAAGGAGGCGTCCTGGGAAGGGTAACGATGGTAGAAGCCGCACGGCAGGACGGTGATTTAACGGGACAGGGAGTCGTGGCCGCCTGACCGGGTCGGTGTTGTCAAAGCCAGCCTGAGACATGCCCAGTGCTACGGACCGACATGGACTGATGATGGGACCTTGCGCGTTTCGTCTTTTGTCTTGTCTGCTGACTGGTGCCAACTGCCGCCCCTAACAGCTCTAAGGTTAGGAGACCTGTCCTGGAACTCAAATCTAAAATAGGTGTTTAACATAATATATATAGTTTTTAATAAAGTATTTATATGAAAGATCTATTTTAAGTGTTAGAAGAGACATAACCTAAATATGAGTATCCTCTCTCCTGAAGACCTATTTGCAGAAAGAGTTATCTTTTTTTTTGTCTTGTTGTTGGAGAAGACCAAAAATAGGTATTGAACCCTTTGCCTGTAGCGCTACCCAAATGATGAATGAGTCTTGTATTTTTGTCGTGATTGTTGGAGACAGTCTTACGGCAAAGCAAACGCATGTCAAAGCTATGTGTCGAGTATCGGTATTAGGGATATCTGGAAGAAACAAGCTGATGTCCGCGAACGTTAACTCGCCCGGATGGTCAATAGCGTATTTTGGTTTCTCCCGACCCTAAAGGTACGGGCTCCGTCCCGCCCGTGAGGGCTCCGTGTCGCCCGACCCCTCGGGTGCGGGCTTCACCTCGCCGGACCCCTCGAAGGAGGATTCCGCCTCGCCTAACGGGGGTCCGTAGCGCCTCCAACCACTACGGGTCTAAGAATACGAACCAAGGGTCAAACTTCTGACACCAGAAGGAGAGTAGGCGCGTCTTGACGAGACCCACAGCCACGATGGGCCATACCTTAGGACTCACGTCACCAACAGTGTCGGGCATGCCGGCGCTATGCTACCTAATCCCCGTACGACTTTCGACGGGGGTATCTACTAACCATGTCGCTCGTCGGAATGGAATAGAGTGCCACGACCGGCTGACGACGCCCACGTATAGCGCCAGTGATGAATAGGGTCATGACGTGGAGACGTCCCCGTCATCATCTACAGGACCGACGGGACCCACGTAAAGGAGATGAAGGACGCCGCGACCCCAGAGACCTTCTTTCTCCTTACTTTTCTCTCTCTCTCTCTCTCTTTCTCTCGTGTAACCTGCGCCTTTCCCTTCAACTATAAAAAAGGAAGGAGGACGCATGCGAAGAAAACGGCTCAACGCTGAAAGGAACTGAGTTCAACTAGACTCAACTTCATTTGATCATTCCATCAGAGATTTGGGACCTTCTTCCTCTCTCGTCCATTTGTAACCTCTACTACAAGCAAGTGCCGGTAACACGAGCAGTCTTAAACTGGACGTAGGAATATTCCGTCTGAACCAGTATAAACTATTGTGTCCTCCAAGCACACCATCCGGGCTAGACGCGCAAACACAAATTTACTAGTCGGCGGTTCAAAACACCGATAGTTGGCTCGCCAGGTAGGGGCCTTTTGAGCGTCTCGTCATCCACAACAGGCCATGGATGGCTAGCCACGGCGTTAGCTGGGTCCTAGGCGCGCACGTGCGCTTTGGAAGCTTGGATTTCTTCATCACCGCGAAAGGAGAGCTGGCGCGGGCTCCCGCCCCTGTCCAACTTCTTCGCTCCACTAGCCTCGATGCAACCGTTGAGGCCTTCGAGGAGATGCAGCTGCACACCCCAGAAGCCCATGCCCCTAAGAGTGACTAGCTCCTCGGCTTCGACTACCGGAGGCTGGAGCGCCAGCTCGACGCCTTCCTAGGACCCCAACCGTCCCGGGAGGATCTGCGTCGCCTTACCTTCTCGTTCGCCAACGTCATGACGCAGCTTGCTGATGGGGAACCGCTCTCCCTGGAATACCTCACCTAGAGCACCCCGACAGCTTTCTCGTTTGGTCTACGCAACACCGCAAGGACCATTAGTCACCTTGCGGCACATCGCATGCACCCGTCCCCCACGGATGATGAGTTCGTGGGTATGACGGACTACATCACGAAATCTTTTCATGACCTTCTCGTGGGAGATTCAGAGATGATCTCTGACTCTGACTCTAGCAGGAGAAGCCATCACCCCTCGCAAGAATGCTTCATGGCAGGCACCCCCTGAGGGACATGTTGAAAGCGTCCACAAGTGAGGGGCTACTCCTACGAATGACCCCAACAACGAGGTCGAGGGAGATATGGGGGGCTGCCTCGCCTGCGGGTGGAGTAGCTAAGGGCATGGCACAAGGAGATTGAGGATGCATGACTCCAACTAGGGCAGGAGCGTGTGGAGCTCAAGCATGAGATCGAACACCATGGAGATGGTGGCCGTGCACTTGCCATCGCCCACGACGTGAACCGCAATATCACCGAGGACGATGGAGGCCTCCCCACTTTGCCCAGGCAAGCCAGAACATAGTTGTCATGATGGCCTTGCTCTAAGGGCTCCTAGAGCCTATGACTCCAGAAGACCATTGGGCCTATCGCAAGATCCACACGCTGCTCGAGCGCGTAGTGGTGCAGCAGGCGGAAAGCTCATTGTCTCATCAATGCGAGCTCGATGCCAGTTAGCGTATGTCCTTGGGATGACATGGCCAGGATGTATCCATCCACAAGATGCCACGCGACGTTAGGAGGCTTGCCATGGTCTCGGTGCATGAGCATCTTGGTCACAACCGTGACGCACGTAACATCCTGGACACCCATAAGCGTGGATGGGGGGACAAGAGAGAGGAGGTTGGCCGTGGCTACCACTCTCATCATGGTGGATGCTACGATAGCAGTAAGGACCGGAGCCCAGGCCTTGATCTACCGGGGCCCTAGGCTTTCAACTGGCACATTCTCAACGTGGCTTTCCCACCACGGTATCGACCACCGACCAACATCCCAAAATACTCTGGGGGAAACAAACCCTAGCCTATGGCTCGAGGATTACTAGGCTTGCTTGTTAAGCCAGCAGTGCAGATAGTGATTACTTCATTATCCGTAACCTCCCCTTGTTCCTAGCTGATTCGGCACGAACATGGCTAGAGCACCTTCCGCCCAACCTGATTCAAAGCTGGGTGGACCTAAAAGAGATCTTTATAGGGAAATTTCTAGGGCACCTACATGTGTCCGGGGAACCCCTAGGATCCAAAGAATTGCTGACAAAAGTTTGGGGAAACTCTCCGCGAGTACATCCGACGCTTCTCAAGGCAATGCAACGTGTTGCCCGACGTCGCCGACGCCGACGTCATCGTAGCCTTCCTATCTAGGACCACCCATGAGTCCCTAGTCCACAAGCTAGGGCGCAAGGGTCCTCAGACCACCAAGGAACTCCTTGACATCATGACCAGCCATTCCTTAGGCAAAGAGGTGGTTGAAGTGATTTTTAATTGCCCTAAGGGCAAAGCAAAGCGGGACGAGGACGCCAATGAGGATGCCTCTAACCGCTCGAACAAGAAGAATAAGCAGTGACACAGGGGCTCGCTCATGGCCGCTGTCGAGTGAAAAGGGGGATGAGCGCCCACAGAGGGTGCTCCGAACCACTTCGAGAAGCTACTCGAGGGGCCATGCCCGAACCACGCCTTCCCCGTCAAACACCTGTACAAGGACTAAGCCCTCCTGAATTGTTTCCTGTCCGGTGGCTCCAAAAAGGAGGACCAGAGGAAGAAGCCATAGCCGGCGGCGGACGACGTGGATGGGAAGGATGATGGCTTTTTGATGCCTGATGGATGCCTCATGATCTTTGGTGGGGCGGCGGCTTATGACTCTTAGCATCGCCGAAAGCTCATGCGTCGCGAGGTCTGCACGGCCAAGCCAGCCACGCCATCTTTCCGCCGGTGGTCAGAGTCGGCCATCACCTTTGACCAATCGGACCACCTAGAGAGCATCCTGTAGCTAGGAAGCTACCCACTCTTAGTCAACTCGATCATCGGCACAAAGCGGCTCAACAAGGTGCTGATGGATGGAGGTAGCGGCCTCAACGTTATGTACGCCGAGACGCTTGATGCCATGGGCATCGACCGATCGCACGTCCGACCGACCAGGGTGCCTTTTTCGTGGCATCATGCCAGGGAAACAAGCCATACCGCTTGGGCAGATCGACCTGTCCATCACCTTTGGAGATCTGTCCAACTATAGGATGGAGTCCCTCACCTTTGAGGTGGTTGAGTTCCACAGAACCTACCACACCATCCTAGGACGACCGTGGTATGCGAAGTTCATGGCCATCCCCAACTACACTTACTTGAAGCTCAAGATGTCGGGCCCATGTAAGGTCATCACCATTGGCACCTCCTTCCAGCGTGCTTATGAGTGCGAAGTTGAGTGCTGTGAGCACATCTCAGCGATTATCGTCTTCGAGGAGCTCACGATCATCAAGGAGGGGACTGTCGAGGAAATAGCCGACTCCAAGCGATCGGCTGGATCTTTTGAGCCCATGGAGGACGTCAAGGAGGTCCTCATAGACCCTAACCGCTCCAAGGACAAAGTGGTGTGCATCAACACCATGCTTTCCTCCAAATAGGAAAGCGCGCTCATTGACTTCCTCCGCGCCAATAGAGATATGTTTGCATGGAAATCCTCGAACATGCTAGGCATTCCGAGGAAAGTCACCAAGCACACCTTGAAGATCAGGCCAGGCTCCATGCCAGTAAACCAGCGCATACGTCGCTTCAATGAGGAGAAGTGCAGGGCCATCGATGAGGAGATCATAAAGCTTTTATCGGCCAGATTCATCAAGGAAGTGTATCATCCCGAGTGGTTAGCCAATCCTATCCTTATATGAAAAAATGATAAATGGAGAATGTGTGTTGACTACATGAGTCTCAACAAGGCATGTCCAAAGGATCCATTTCCTTTGCCATGTATAGATCAAGTAGTCGACTCGACCTCAGGGTGCGAAACCCTCTGCTTCCTTGATGCGTACTCCGGGTACTATCAGATTGTGATGAAAGAATCCGACCAGCTCGTGACTTCTTTCATCACCCTATTCGGATAGTTCTGCTATGTCATGATGCCGTTCGATCTAAAAAACATAGGGGCTACATACCAGCGTTGTATGCTCAAGTGTTTCGAGGACCTCATTGGGTGAACCATTGAGGCTTACGTACATGACATCATGGTCAAGTCTAAATAGGCTGATTAGCTCATAGTAGACCTAGAGCAAACCTTCATGAAACTCTAGGCAAACGATATCAAACTCAACCCTGAGAAATGCGTTTTTGGGGTCCCGAGGGGTATGCTACTTGGGTTTATCGTCTCTGAGCACGGCATCGAAGCCAACCCAGAGAAGATTTCAACCATCACAAGGATGGGCCTGATTTCGAATCTAAAGGGAGTACAATCAGTTATGAGGTGCATCGCTGTGTTTAGCCATTTTATCTCGCACCTCGGTGAACAAGGCCCCCTATGCTAGAACCACCTAAAATAACATGCTTTCATAGGCGCCCGTCTTCTACCAGACACTAAGCACCCTAAAAGCAAGATACTTCGAGCAGTTTCGTCGACCACACCCCAAGGGAGAACTTGAATAATCCATATTTTCCTTTAGGATCCAATAATGAGAATGAGTTTACAATACTTACTCCATTTCATACAACCAGAGTTCTTAAAAATACATTAGTACAGTACCAAGTTCAGAGTGTAGAATTTAAACAGCAGAGTTACAATAAACATCTAACGGTAGAATACAAGGATCCGTCTGTGCCCACCAGAAGAATCCTCCACACAATAGCTACTCTTCAAGTTGCACCTGCAACAGGGGTAAATAAACCCTGAGTACACAATGTACTCGCAAGACTTACCCGACTAGTGGGAATAATTTCCTGACTCCAAAGGATATGATATGCATTATGGTTTGCTGGGTTTCCTTTTTGTGGAAAGCAATACTAGTAGTTTACCCTGTATGTTTCTTATTAGCAGTCATGATTAGTTCATTATCTAGCCATTCTATGTAAGCACTTGTTATACTTTCAAGCAAAAGTTGAGCAAACAGATCCATTTTACTATCTGTTATCTTCTAGTTCTTACTACGGTGCTAGATCGTAGACAAGCCATACCGGATTACCCGGTGATTCGTGAATCAATGTGCCTAGCTAGGTACCCCAAAACACATGCCCCCCTTATACCCTAGGCACAAGAAGGACCAACCTATCACTCTCCTATCAAGGGGTCTAGGTCCCCATCCAAACTTAGACTCTAAGCCCCCACACCTAAGTCCTAGAGTTAGTGTGGTGCTTAGACCTTCACCATCCCTGCCTCTAATCGGTCGATCTAGAAAGAGCCAGAACCCATGACAAGAGAGCAACAAATCTTCCCTACTCCCATAAACAAGTATGTGCTCAGGATAATAAGTCTGTGACTTGACTAGAACCCAATGCAACGACCGGTCCTTAACCGATATGGACAGGAAAAATAGTATAACCAAGCTATGCCCCATTGGCCATGGGACACAATCTCTTGCACCCACCAATACTGATACCATATCCCTGCTTGGTCTCCATTTTTCTTTCACCATTTTATCATAAGAGTGATAATAATAATCATCTATTTTGAGTAATGTCAGGTTACTCACACTATCAAAAATCCTAAGCATAGCAGCTACTCGCACCTATACTAGTAGGACTCATAGGACATATATATTTATGCAGGTGGTTTCCATAAAACACCTGTAACGTAAGTGCACATCATAGATATATATATATTCAATGCTTATTCAAAATAAGGGTTATGCACCGGGGCTTTCCTTAGGTAGACGGGTGGTCAGCTATGTCAGTCGTCGGTGACTCTAAGGCTTTCTCCTGTACGAAGACCTCCTCTATGTACTCTTCAATCACCTCCTTGTATTCTTGTTCTCCAGCGGTCACGAACTCCACCAACGCATTCTCTACATGCATGCGATGATGATGCAACACTTAGCATTTTAGCAACAACAGCTCTTAAATTAACAATACATTTACCAAGCTACTAAACTAACTCTAATGACTAAGATGCTAAGCTACCCATCCTTTCCACTGAACAGGTATGAAACATTCAAGTATTATCTTAGCAACCAAAATGCATTTCTTACTTTATTTATGATTTCATATATACTAAAACAAGGAGTACTTAGCTACCCTATTTATCAACCTATTGTAAGGCTACAAAAATTACAGGCAACACATAATAATATAATGAACCTACTATAAAAATTTCATGATCAAAGCTATTACCAATTTGCCACAAAAAATCCTACAAATACTAGTCTAAATAATACTAAACACTCACAAATGATTTAATAGCCGCTGGTATCAACAAATATATATATAAACTAAATACACTAATAGATAGAGCACAATTTTAGGAGTCTAACAAAATTAGTTTCACAATTTTTGGATACCTACATAATTTTATATGATTTACCAAAGTTCAGCTCAAAATTAAAATAAAAAGCTATTTCTATTCTCCATGAAAAACATAAACTCAATTCGGCCCAATGGCCCAATGAAAAGCGACGGCCCACTGGCATAGCGTGGCCCACGATGAGGAAGCCCACGCGCACTAGTACTCTTGCAAAAATGCCCCTTAACTATGAGCAAAACAACCCGCAATCCTCGTTACTATTTCTATAGATAGCGACTTTGCAATGAAACCCTCGAAACTACCTCCTCTTTACATTGGCAAGGTCCTCGGCCTCCCTCGTGCGCTTCGGCATGGCGAGCAGTGGCACCGATGCTTATGCCAACCACATGGGACCCCCACTAACCTATCTATGAGGCCGACGCTCACCTAGGGTTCAACGCGAGACGATGGGTGGTGGTTGGATGAGCCAAGATGCTATAGAAGGACCTCTCCATGATGGTGG
The DNA here is from genome assembly GCF_019320115.1 of Miscanthus floridulus. Lineage (NCBI taxonomy): Eukaryota > Viridiplantae > Streptophyta > Magnoliopsida > Poales > Poaceae > Miscanthus > Miscanthus floridulus. The sequence continues at coordinate 60,731,437 of NC_089591.1, read as the reverse complement.
ACACCCTGTAGCAATGGCGATGGCATTCAGGTGAGTCATAGCCACAATCAAGGTGGTAGGGTAGCGGGTGAGCAACGACAACTCACCAGCGACCTTACCAAGAAGCCGACTCGACCGGAGATGACCCGAGCGAGGCTGGCCTCGTGCGCACGGCGAGGAGGTAGCACTAGAGCTGTGACTATCATGCGCTTGATGAAGAGGGAGCCAATGCAAGCTAGCGGTGCAGAAGAATTGATGAGAGGTGAAGTGGTGGGGACTGGTCACGACGCGGGCGACGATGGGCCGTAATAGTACGATGGCGGCAAGATTCCAAAATTGGAGCTTAGCAGTGCCTCCATCATGGCTTGGTAGGGTCGGATAGCAAGTAGGCATGATGACTAAACTACAGACGCACTGAATTGAGGTGAGGTGATCCCTCACTGGCTAACCATGTGGGCACAGCTCCGATGACAATAGCGGAGTGGGAGAGAGAGAAGTGATGGGGTGACGGGTGGGCTCGGTACTGCTTTGGCTCGGCGGGACATGGGTGACGCGATGCAAATGTACCTGCATAGGGGCTACAGACAACGTGCGCATCCCCGATCGACCATGGCCTATGCGGCCGCAGTGCCATAAATGGCAAGCGATGGCGAGCTCGGCCACATGTGCGTGGCATCAAACTGGGCCAGCGGCGAGGAGTGGGCACAACATACAGACGCGAGCTAGACAGATGGGACTACAGCGACAGCGACTGTGGCATGGCATGAGGTGGTGGCGGTGTGTCAGCACGTGGAGTAGGGCAGTGCCACCCTACCATGCGAGCGGCAGCAGCGATGGCTCCACATAGTAGAACCAAGGTGGCCAAGACAGGGCAGCCGTGGCCAGCCAAGCGTGGCAATGCACGTGCATGCATAGAGCGCACTAGCGTGATAGCGACGCGCCACCGAGGCACAGTGACCATGCTCACACGGCGAACTCTCCTGAGAACGTGTCGTGTACGAATGTTAAAGCTCTCACCACGACTACATCATTGCTCCTAAACATAAACGGTCTTCACTACACTCTAGACAGTATATAAGACTACCAAATCAAGCTTTAACACTACATCACTCCTAAATCCGATTCCTCAAAATAAATTGCTAAACATAGCAATGTCCAGCTGTTGATAGACTTGAAAATTTCTAAGTGTTTGAGCTGATTTTGGTTTCCAATTGTGATTTCTAAGCTAGTGGAAATATTAGCTAGTAATATCATTTTTTGACAGCAAGTATTTCAATGTCATCTACAAAGTTTATACTTCAAACTTTATTTAAGTATCACATACATGTTTCATAGCATTTTTGCTTAATAAAAAATGGTTTTCAACCTTAAGTGATATAACATGACCATTGAATTAACTTTCGTTTCGCATTCTAGTTGATCGTTTCAAGTTATAGAAATTGATCTACACACTTTATTACATGCATTAACACATAAACATAATGCTCATGACATATTTTAGTAAATTATTTACAGTGTAACACTGAGGGTGTTACAAATCTACCCCCCTTAAACAAAATCTCGTCCTGAGATTTCATGTGCCTAGTGTGGGAAAAGAGATAAGAAATAATTTTTGATTTAAACAATTACCACGATGAACTAGAAAGAAGGTGTGGATAATGCTTCAAGATATAGCTTTCTTGCTCCCACGTTGCCTCGTCCTCCGAGTAATTTTGCCACTGAACTTTGTAAAACTTCACCACACTATTCCTAGTCACTCTTTCTTTTTCATCCAAGATCTTGATAGGATTCTCAATGTAAGACCGGTCAGGCTAGAGGGAAAGTCCTTCAATTTCCACAGCTTCATCGGGGACCCACAAACATTTCTTTAACTGGGAAACATAAAAGACATTATGTACTGCTGACAAAATATCCGGAAGCTAAAGATGATAAGCAATAGGACCACATCGCTCTAGAACCTTATAAGGCCCAACATAGCGAGGGGCTAGCTTCCCACAGACACCAAATCGATGTACACCTCTCATGGGAGATACCTTGAAATACACATGATCACCAACTTCAAATTGCAAGGGCCTTCTTTGCTTGTCCGCATAAGTTTTTTGATGACTTTGAGCTGCCTTCAAATGGCTCTGAATAATACTGACTTGCTCTCGAGCTTCCTTGATAAAATCAAGCCCAAAATATCCACGGTCACCTACTTCAACCCAGTTAAGTGGTGTCCTACATTTCCTTCCATACAGAGCCTCAAAGGGTGCCATTCAAATGCTTTCTTGATAGCTATTGTTGTAAGAAAACTCAGCTAAGTTCAAGCATTCATCCCACTTCTCAGGAAAGGAAATGGTACAAGCTCTCAACATATCCTCAAGTACCTGATTTACCCTTTCTGTCTGACCATCAGTTTGTGGATGATAAGATGAACTTCTGAGGAGACTAGTACCAAGACATTGCTAAAGTTGCTCCTAGAAACAAGAGACAAAGACTGACCCTCTATCAGAGATGATAGTAAGAGGAACTCCATGCAGGGTCACAATCTAGTCAAAATACAACTTGGCATACTTCTTGGTAGAATATCTTGTATCTACCAGGAGAAAATGAGCAGACTTGGTAAGGCGATCCACAATGACCCAAATAGAGTCATAGCCCTTGGTCGTGCAGGGTGAACCCACAACAAAGTCCATGGAAATATCCTTCCATTTCCAAACAAGGATAGGCAAGGACTACAAAATTCCCAGGGTACGCATATGGTCTGCCTTAACTCTTCTACAAGTTTTGCATTCCGTGATGAACCTGGTGATATCCTGCTTCATATTTGACCACCAATACAAGTGGCACAAATCATGGTACATCTTGTTACCTCCTGGATGGATGGACAACTTGGAATGATGAGCTTCATCCAAAATCTTTCTTCTAAGCTCCTCTGTTGATAGAACAACCAATCTATTCTTGAACCTCACTACACCTTGATCATCAATACTAAAATGAGGACCACGCCCTTCGGCAATTAACTTCTTGATGTGAGGAATTTCTAAAGTGTCTTGCCTTTGCTCTATATTAATTTGTTGGAGTAAATCTAAGACTAGAGCAATATGGGCTAGCACCTCAGCATGGTTGAGAGACAAGGGTGCTTCTTCAACTTGTTACGACTTCTGGCTCAAAGCATCAGCTACCACATTAGCTTTTCTGGGATGGCAATGAACATCTAAATTATAATCCTTGATTAATTCCAACCATCTTCGTTGCCTCATGTTCAGCTTGGACTGAGTGAAAATATATTTGAGGCTTTTGTGATTCGTAAAAATATGTACATTATTTCCCAACAAATAATGCCTCCAAATTTTTAGAGCATGCACCACAGCAGCCAGCTCTAAATCATGGGTGGGATAATTCACCTCGTGCTTTTTTAGCTGGCATGAAGCATAAACTATTACATGTCCATCCTACATAAGCACGCATCTTAGTCTAATCCTTGAGGCATCACAATACACATCAAATGGCCTATCAAAATCTGGTTGGGCAAGAATAGGAGCAGAGGTAAGAAACTTCTTTAGAGCTTGGAAAGCTTCTTCACAAGCCAAACTCCATACAAACTTGACATCTTTCTGGAGCAGCTTGGTCATCGACTGAGCTATTTTGGAGAAGTCAGTAATGAAGCACCGATAATAACCAGCAAGACCAAGGAACTGATGAATCTGATGCACTGACTTCAGAGATTTCTAATTTAACATATCCTGCACCTTGCTTGGGTCTACAGAGATACCTTTAGGTGTCAGAACATGTCCCAAAAACTACCCTCAATCTAACCAAAACTCACACTTGCTGAATTTGACACACAACTTGTGTTCCCTTAATCGAGTTAGCACTATCCAAAGATGTTGTGCATGCTCTTCATTGTTCTTTAAGTATATCAAAATATCATTAATAAACACTACTACAAACTTATCCAACTCTATCATAAAGACTGAATTCATGAGATACATGAAGAATAAAGGAGCATTGGTGAGACCAAAGGATATGACTAGGTATTCATACAACCCATACCTAGTCGAGAAAGTTGTCTTTGGTATATCTTGTGGCCGGATCTTAATTTGATGATACCTAGAACGAAGATCAATCTTTGAAAACACCTTGGCACCAGCCAACTGATCGAACAAAGTATCAATACGAGATAAATGATACTTGTTGTTAATGGTTATCGCATTGAGACGGCGGTAATCTACATACATCCGCAAGGTACCGTCCTTCTTCTTCACAAAAATAGCTGGGCATCCCTATGGTGAAGAGCTAGGATAGATAAAGCTCTTCTCCAACAATTCCTCTATTTGCTTCTTCATTTTAGCTAGTTCTTTAGGAGCCATGCAGTAGGGACGCTAGGAAATAGGAGCAGTGCTAGGTTCTAACTCAATGGAAAACTCTACATCCCTATCCTGTGGCAACCTAGGTAGATCTTCAGGGAAGACATCTAGGAACTCATAGACCATAGGAATAGAGGAAAGGTTAGAAGAAGCTTCAACATGAGCATCCTATCCTCGGAAGAAGGAAGCCATAACTTAACAACTCTCTGCTTAAGATCCAAGACTACCCCATATACTCGCAACTAGTTCATGCCTAGAATTGCATCAATGCCTTGCCCATGCAGCACCATGAACTAGAGGCGGTAAGTGTGAGTGGCTAGCACTAATCTAACTATGTCCGTCCAAGTATTAACGCATAATTACGCACCCAGAGTACTGATTCTATAGGCAATAGGTATAGCCATAAGAGATATGTTGTGCCTCTATGCAAACTCCATGCTCATGAATGAATGTGATGCACCAGAATCAAACAACACATATGCTGGGTGGGAATCAATGGTAAACATACTAGCCATCACCGGTTCATTCTGCAAGATTTCCTCAGCCTCAGTGAAGTTAACTTGCCCAGAGCGGCTTACGGGCACCTTCTTCTTGATAATCGTCCGCTTGATCAGATAGGAGTTAGGTAAGGGCTGAGCAGACTGTGCAGGCTAGTTCTACGGACTCTCTTGAGCATAGTGGCCCTCCTTGCCACACTTGAAACAAGCACTAGGATTGTTCCCCTACCCCTGATGAGGTGGGACCTACTGTCCCTAGGACTGTTGTTGTTGCACCTACTGAGTAGGTGCATGGTACTAAGTGGGAGGTGCCTAGTAGGTCTACTGAGGCTGATGGAATGACTGCCCACCCAAAGGCTGATAGGGCACCCGTCTGACAACCTGTACCTTCTAAGCCTGGGGTGATTGGAAGACCCAGTAATCACCCGCTTGCACTTCCACTTAGCTTGGGAGTCATGCTAAAGTACCTCCATGGCAATAGCAACATTCATCATAGCACCAAAAGTCTGGTAGTTCCCTATGTACAACTCCTTCTGCAGACTATAAGAGAGGCCATGATAAAAATGGTCCCTCTTCTTCTCATTAGTATCAACTTGGGCCCTAGCATACTGTGATAGATGGTTGAAGTTGTTTATATAGTGCATCACAGACATGCTCCCTTGCCTCAGGTCCAGGAACTCCATCAACTTCCTATTCAACACACCACTAGGAATGTAGTACTCTCTGAAAGCTGTGGTAAACTCCTACCAAATCACACAATGATCCACTGACTGCATGGCAATGAATGTGTCCCACCATGCACTGGCAGAACCCAACAGCTATTGCGCTACAAAGCGCACCTTCTGCTCCTTAGTTGCAGTGAGTAGTAGAAACTTCTGCTCCAGAATACGAATCCAATGCTCCGCATCTAGAGGCTCAGCAGTTGGCATGAACATGGGTGGGTGTGTCTTCAAGAAATCCTAGTAAGAATAGGGCCCCTCAGGACCACGGGCACCACCCCCGTTCCCACCATTACCTCTGTGGCCCCCACGAGCAAAGCCACCAATCGTCTGGGCTAGCATCTCCAAGGCACGGGCTGACTCACGCCGAGCAGCCATCATCTCTGCTAAGGGTGGGCGTTCAGTTCTCGGTTCGGTTTCAGTTTGGTTCTCTCAGTTATCGATGAAATTCGGTTCCTGGAAAATGGGAACCGATCGGTTCCAAATTTTTTTAGGAACCGAGCATTTTGGTTCTCGGTTATTTTAGTTCGGTTCTGGTTCTAACCGAACTAATCGAATTTTTCAGAAGACCTCAGGACAACAATAAATATACTTGTTGTAAGTCAAATTTGTGCAACACTATGTTCATTTTTCATAATAATAATGTATAAAAAACAATAGTAATACAGTAACACAAATATATAGAAGTTCAAATTTAAAACACTACACATAAACCAAACATAATCTTACAAATACAAGTAAGTGAAGTATAATTCATGTAATTCGGTTCTTTCGGTTAATTCGGTTAACCAAGAGTAGGAACCGAATTTTCTTCGATTATTTCAGTTCCTCAATATCAGGAACCAAATAAGGAACCAAATTTTTTGGTTTTGGTTCTTTCGGTTTCGGTTCTGGTTCTTTTGGTTCGGTTTTTGGTTCTCAGTTAAATTTGCCCATTGCAAATCTCCGCCATCATCTCCACATGGGTCATCGGAGGCGGCGGTGGTGGTGTAGGAGGAGCTAGAAGTGAGGCCTCGTGGGTGTCCCCATTGTTGTTGCCAATGCCCTCACCATGACCGTTATCACCCGGGTCCGCTCCAACATTGGTACTCCCGTGACCAGACCTCAGGTTCATATGTAAACAGATAGCAACCAACCATTAAGATCCACCCTCTGGATTCAAAACAAGAGACTTAGAGAAATGATTAGACTTTTATTAAAGCATTCTTTTAGGTTATCCTATCAATTCACAAATTCAAATTATACGTGTAGGGAGAAGTTTAGTTTAACAAGATTTTGTTTTCATGATGCATGCATCGGCCTACCCATTCACTCAAGCTAGAATATAGCGGCATTCGCAAAAAAATTTTTGGCACATCACAGACTCACTTTCTGTACGCTAAACGATTTTTACACTACGTAAGTTGGTGTACCCATAGAAACTTGATTAGATAAACCAGTGCCACTATCCTAGATAGTCTATATTGCTAGGGCTTATACTTATTTACAAAATTTTATCGCATCCTACTTTTCACAAAGCTTTTGTTTGGTCAAATTTTAGGTTTTGAAATAGGGTTACAAAACTCATAAACTCATTATTGGCTCTGATACCACTTGTGGCAAAACCACCCAAAATAACACGCTTCCAGAGGTGCCTGTCTTCCACCAGACACTAAGCACCCCAAAAGCGAGAAACTTTGAGCAGTTCCATCGAGCACACCCCAAGAAAGAACTCGAATAATCCACTTTTTTCCTCCAGGATCCAATAATGAGAACAAGTTTACAATACTTAGTCCATTTCATACAACCGTAGTTCTTAGAAATATATTATTACAGTACTAAGTTCAGAGTGCAGAATATAAACAGTAGAATTATAATAAACATCTAACGGTAGAATACAAGGATCTATCTGTACCCACCAGAAGAATCCTCCACACAACAGCTACTCTTCAAGCTGCACCTACAAGAGGGGTAAATAAACCCTGAGTACACAATATACTCGCAAGACTTACCCGACTAGTGGGAATAATTTGCCGACTCCAAAGGATATGATAAGCTTTATGGTTTGCTGGGTTTCCTTTTTGCGGAAAGCAATACTAGTAGTTTATCCTGTATGTTTCTTATTAGCAGTCATGATTAGTTCATTATCTAGCCATTCTATGTAAGCACTTGTTCTACTTTCAAGCAAAAGTTGAGAAACAGATCCATTTTACCATCTTTCATCTTCTAGTTCTTACTACGGTTCTAGATCGTAGACAAGCCATACCGGATTACCCGGTGATTCGTGAATCAATGTGCCTAGCTCGGTACCCCAAAACACACGCTCCGCTTGTACCCCAAGCACAAGTAGGACCAACCCATCACTCTCCTATCAAGGGGTCTAGGTCCCTGTCCAAACTTGGACTCCAAGCCCCCACTCCTAAGTCCCAGACTCAGTGTGGTGCTTAGACCTCCACCATCCCTTCCTCCAATCGGTCAGTCCAGAAAGAGCCAGAACCCATGACAAGAGAGCAACGAGTCTTCCCTGCTCTCATAAACAAGTATATGCTCAGGATAATAAGTCCGTGACTTGACTAGAACCCAATGCAACGGCCGGTCCTTAACCGACACGGACAGAAAAAATAGTGTAACCAAGCTATGCCCCATTGGCCATGGGACACAACCTCTTACACCCACCAATACCGATACCATATCCCTGCCCGGTCTCCAGTTTCCTTTCACCATTTTATCGTAAGAGTGATAATAATAATCATCTATTTTCAGTAACGGTAGGTTACTCACACTGCTGAAAATCCTAAGCATAGCAGCTACTCGCACCTATCCTAGTTGGACTCATAGGACAGATACATTTATGCAAGTGGTTTCCATAAAATGCCTGTAACATAAGTGCACATCACAGATATATATATTCAGTGCTTATTCAAAATAAGGATTATGCACCGGGGCTTTCCTTGGGAAGGCGGGCCTTAATGGCATGGTGGCGGCAAGATTCCAAAATTGGAGCTTGGCAACACCTCCATCATGGCTTGGTAGGGTCAGATAGCAAGTAGGCGTGATGACTAAACTACAGATGTGCTGAATTGAGGTGAGGTGATCCCTCGCTGGCTAACCACGTGGGTGCAGCTCTGACGGTAGCAGCGGAGAGGGAGAGAGAAGTGATGGGGCGGCGGGTGGGCTCGGCACTACTTCGGCTCGATGGGACATGGGTGACCTGATGCAAACATACCCGCATAGGGGCTATGGACAATGCGCTCATCCCTGACCAGCCATGCCCTGAGCGGCCGTAGTGCCATAAATGGCAAGCGATGACGAGCTCGGCACATGCGCATGGCATCAAACTGGGCCAGCGGCGAGGAGCGGGCGTAACAAATAGACGCTTACTCGATGGATGGGATTGTAGTGGTAGTGACTGCGGCATGGGATGATACGGTGGTGGCATGTTAGCATGTGGAGCAGGGCAAGTGCCACCCCACCGTGTGAGCGGTAGCAGTGACGGCTGCACATAGTCGAGCCAAGGCGGCGAAGACAGGCAGCCGTGGCTGGCCAAGCACGGCAACATGCGTGCGCGCATAGAGTGCACCGGCACAACGGTGATGCGCCCCTGAGGCACGGTGACCATGCTCACACGACGAACTCTCCTAAGAACGTGTTGTGCACGAATATTAATGCTCTCACCGTGACTAAATCATTGCTCCTAAACTTAAACGGTCTTCGCTACACTCCAGATAGTATATAAGACTAACAAATCGAGCTTTAACACTACATCACTCCTAAACCTGATTCCTCAAAATAAATTGCTAAACATAGCAATGTCCAGCTATTGACAGACTTGAAAATTTCTAAGTGTTTGAGCTGATTTTGGTTTTCAATTGTGATTTCTAGACTAGTGGAAATATTAGCTAGTAATATCATTTTTTGACGACAAGTATTTCATTGTCATCTACAAAGTTTGTACTTCAAACTTTATTTAAGTATCATATACATGTTTCATAGCATTTTTGTTTAATAAAAATAGTTTTCAACCTTAAGTGATATAACATGACTATTGAATTAACTTTCATTTCACATTCTAGTTGATCGTTTCGAGTTACAGAAATTGATCTACACACTTTATTACATGCATTAACACATAAACATGATGCTCATGACATATTTTAGTAAATGATTTATAGTGTAACACCGAGGGTGTTACACCCCCTATACTGTCTTCTAAAGAAAACCGACCGATTTGCATGGACGCCCGAGGCTCAGGAGGCGCTTGATAGGGTCAAGGAAATCCTGATGAGAGCCCCAATTCTGGTCTCGCCTACCGATGGGGAACCACTCTTGCTTTATATTGCGGCCACCATGGAAGTGGTCAACGTTGCCCTAGTGGTAGAATAGGAAGAAGAGGGACACACCCTCAAGGTGTAGTGTCCCATATACTTCGTTAGCGAAGTCTTGTCTGATTCCAAGATTCGCTACCCCTAAATCCAAAAGCTCATGTACGCTGTCCTGATCGCCAAGAGGAAGTTGTGTCACTACTTCAGGTTGCACCTAGTGACGGACGTGACATCCTTCCCTCTCGGCGAGGTCATCCAAAACTGAAACACCATAAGGAGAATCACGAAGTGGGCACTCAAGCTGATGGGTCAGGGCATTTCATATGCCCCTCGGACGGCCGTCAAGTCCTAGGTACTGGCTAATTTTGTTGCAGAATGGACTGAGATCCAAATGCCGTCAGCAGCCATCGATCAAGAGTACTAGACGATGTACATCGATGGATCACTGATGAAGAAAGGCGCTAGTGTGGGGCTGGTCTTTATTTTGCCCCTCAGAGTGTGCATGAGGTACATGGTTCGCATTCACTTCCCTGCCTCTAACAATGTGGCCAAATATGAGACACTCATCAATGGACTACGTATTGTCGTGTAGTTGGGCATCCGACAGCATGACGTCCAGAGCAACTTGCAGCTAGTCATTGATCAAGTCATGAAGGAGTCAAGCTGCCACAACACCAAGATGGCTACGTATTACCAAGAGGGCGACCAATATGCGAGTGAAAATGGCATTCGGCAGAGAGTCGGTCCCAACTGGCATCTTCGCCAGCAATTAGTACAAACCTTTGGTCCACTATGAGGATCTAGAATAGACCAGTGAAGGGCCGCCTGCTCTAGGCTCAGGGGCTGACCAACCATTGGCTCCTTCTGACCTTGAAGTCATGGAGCTTGACAAAGACCCAGTGGTAGAGCCTGACCCTCTAACTGACTGGAGGACACCTTATCTCCATTACCTCCTCCATGAGGTGCTCTCGACTGACAAAATGAAGGCTTGATGGCTCACACGCCGCACCAAGTCCTTCGTCATTATTGAGGGGAAACTCTACAAGCAAAGCCACACCAAGATCCTACAACGTTGCATCCCCATCAAACAATAGAGGCTACTATTGAAGGACATCCATGGTGGGGTCTGTGAACATCATGCCGCACCTAGAACCTTAGTCGGAAACATGTTCCAACAGGGCTTCTACTAGCCAACCGTGGTGGCCGACACCGAGCAAGTTGTGCTTACCTATGAAGGGTGTCAGTAATACGCTCGTCAAACCCACCTATTGGCCCAAGCACTCCAGACGATCCCTATCACGTGGTTGTTCATGATCAGGGGGCTTGATCTGGTCGGACCCCTCAAAAGAGCACCCGAGGGCTACATGCATTTGCTTGTCACCATGGACAAGTTCACGAAGTGGATAGAGGCTCGGCCGTTTTCCATGATCAAATCTAAGTAGGCAGTGCAATTCTTCCTCTACATCACCCACCGCGTGGGAGTCTCGAACTCTATCATCACGGACAATGGCACGCAGTTCACCCAAAAAAATTCCTCCAATTTTGTGACGGCTGCCACTTCTACGTTCATTAGGCTGCTGTGGCGCACCCCTACACAAACAGGCAGGTCGAGCGCATGAACGGCATGGTCATATAAGGCCTCAAGCTTAGAATCTTCAACCGACTGAATAAATTCGGTGGACGATGGGCTACGGAACTTCCTATGGTACTCTAGACCTTGAGGATGACCCCTAGCCGAGCGACCGGCTACATGCCTTTCTTCATGGTCTATAGTTACGAAGCGGTCCTCCCGGCTGACCTCGACTATGGAGTGCTGAGGGTCAAGGCATACAATGAGTAGGGAGCCAAGACGTCCCTCGAGGATGCCATGGATTAGCTTGATGAAACACATGATGTTGCCCTCCTCTGCTTGGCCAAGTACTAGCAAGTGTTATGCTAGTACCACAGCTGCCATGTGTGGGGCTAGGCCTTCAACGTTAGGGACCCAGTGCTCCACCTTGTCTAGAGTAACAAGAACTGCTAGAGGCTCTCTCCACCATGGGAGGGACCATACATCGTCATAGAGGTGCTCCAATGGGGCACCTACAAGCTCAAGTCCATCGATGGCGAAGTCCTCACCAACGCCTAGAACATTGAGCCACTACCTAGATCCTACGCCAGGGGGACCACTGTCTCCTCGATCTCCTCTAGCTCGACCTCAGAGTAACCAGGCACGAAGCCCTGAATCATCATTGCCAGATCAATGTTCTCATAGTGAGAACGAGCAATCGCAAATGACCAATGAATGCCAAAGCAAAGCACATTCCTCATGGTCTCGTGCGCCTGATCCATAATCTAGATGACATGGACTACAAGCGATCTCATCTCCTGCTCTAGGGCCAGCTCGAGGTTGTCACTGACTAGCTAGACGGAGACACATAGGGTATCATGCTCATCACTCTCCTTTAGGAGGGAGGCCTTCACCTAGCCAAGCTCCTTCTCTAGGCCATAGCTCTTCATCGCCTCTGCCCCAAGCTTGTCGCCGAGACCTGTCCAAGTCACATACCGACCGTGTCAAAAGGCCTACCATAGATTCTAGGGAGAAAGACAAGAAGGGAAACATGTGGCTTACCATCCACGTCCGCCTAAAGCTTGTGCACCTCATTGCGCTGTCGGGTCACCTTGGCCTCTAGGTGTGGGACCTCTTCCTAGCACTGACCAACCTCTGTGGCGAGCTTGGTAGACATGCCCTCAGCCACAACCTTCATATCCCTCTCCCCCTCAAGCTCACCCTTGACGATATTGATCCACTGCTAGGCGTCAGCTCATTCATGGCGAGCCAAGTCACACTCCATGTGGAGCCCCTCGGTGGCCTAGAGCAAATCACCCTGCTCCTTCCATAGCCACTCAGCCTCTGCAACGCCCATGCGCGCCCTCTAGATGAGGGCCATGAGCTTCTCCCTAGCCTCGTGGGCAACATCACGAGTGTCCTTCTCCCTGACTCGAAGGTTGGCTAGCTCCCGAGTAGCGGGGGCAAGCTCAGCCACCTCTTGACGGGCAACAGCGAGCTATGCGGCTAGCCCCTCACTCCATCTTTCTTCGGCGAGGCAGTCCCAAATGTCCTTCTCTCAATGAAAGAATTGGGACTTCTCCTAGCTGTGGACCACAAGAAACTATGGAGAGGACAAGACTTAGAGGCACAAAAAGGGAAAATGAGAGTCGAAAACATGGCCACATCATACCTGGCCAACCGGGGCGATGACATCATGCAACAAGCTCAGCGCGGTGGTCAGGGTGCGAACCGTGGTCCAAACCTCTATGTGGGCGCTCCCCTATTCTCTCTCCTCCATAGCATCATCAAGGGCAAAAAGCGTCACCCCTAGGTTCCACTGATCTGCCCACTGGATCTGGGATCCTCCCCATGCATGTGGGTCACCGCCCACCTAGACCAGAGACCAGGATGGCTCTGTGCTGATCCCAAGTGGGCGGCAACCCCTCTTATGGTAGCAACTCCTCCGGAGTGGACCATCATGTGGTAGAGGGGGCAGGTGATGTGGATGTAGAGGACTACCCAATCGCCACATCCCCTAAGGATGCCTCGAGTGCACCCTCTCCTATCCGCCCCATCGTAGACGCAGCCACCTACACGGACGATGGCTCCAGTTGCACTGTCTCTGCCTGTGACGTCGTGGCCGCACCCGGTCGTGCCACGTCCGCCACAGACACCTTGGGTGTGTCCTCCTCCATCTGCCCCATCACAAAGGCAGCCACCTATGCAGATGATGGCTCCAGCTATGCTGTTTCCACATGTGATGTCATGGCCACCTGCGCAGATGACTTCCCCGACTGCACCGTTTCCACCTATGATGTCATGGCCACACCCAGCCACACCACATTCACCACGGGCACCCCGGACACGCCCTCCTCCATCTGCTCCCCCACGGACATAGCCACCAACTGCGTGTGGCAGGACCGCCTGAAATAACACACTTTCAGAGGCGCTCGTCTTCCACTAGACAATAAGCACCCCAAAAGTGGGCTAAATCGGGTAGTTTCGTTGAGCACACCCCAAGAGAGGACTCGAAACAATCCATGTTTTATATCCAGAATCCAATAATAAGTACGAGCTTACATCACTTAGTTTATTTCATACAACATAGAGACTTGGAATTTAGTTATTAGTTATTACAATACCAGAGTTCAAAAGTGCAATAATTAAACAGCGGAAAATGTAATAATCATCTAGCAGAAACAATACATGGATCCATCTGTGCCCTCCAGAAGAATCCTCCACACAAGAGATAACTCCTCAAGCTAAACCTGCAATAGGGTAAAATAAACCCTAAGTACACAATGTACTCGCAAGACTTAACCGACTAGTGGGAATAATTTCCCGACTCTCAAGGATATGATAGGCAATATAGTTTGCTGGGTTCTTTTGTTTGCGGAAAGCATTACTAGTAGTTCATCCTTAAGACCAAGTTTTTATTAGCATTCAGGATTACTTCATTAGCTAACCATTCTAGGTAGGTGTCTGTTCTACTTTCAAGCAAGGGTTGAGCAATCAGAACTATTTTACCATCTTTCATATTTCAGTTCTTACTACAGTACTAGACCATAGCCAAGTCGTACCGTCTCATAGAAATAGCAATTCATGAACCAATGTATCCCAGCTGGGTACCCCAAAACACACACCCCACTTTACCCCAGGCACAAATGAGACCAACCCATTCCACTCCTATCAAGGGGTCTAGATCCCCATCCAAACTTGGACTCCAAGCCCCCACACTTGAGACCCAGTCTCAATGTGGTGCTTAGACCTCCACCTTTCCCTGCCTCCAATCAGTCGGTCCGAAAAGAGCCGGAACCCACGATAAGAGCGCAATGAGCCTTTCCACTCCCATAAGCAAGTATGTGCTTAGGATAATAAGTCTGTGAATAGACTACCATCCACATCAATGGACGGTCCTCAATTGACTTGAATAGGGAAAATAGTGTAACCAAGCTAAGCCCCATTGCCGTGGGACACAACTTATTACACCCACCAATAAACCATGCCATATCCCTGTTCGGTCTCCATTGTATTTTCATCATTTTATTATGAGAGTAATAATAATCACCTATTATGAGTAACGACAGGTTACTCGCGCTATCGACAACCTAAGCATAGCAGTTACTCAAACCTGTACTAGTAGGACTCATAGGGTAGAAATATATATGCATGTGGTTTCCATAGAATTCCTACAACATAAATGCACAACACACACACACACACACACATATATATATATATACAGTGGATATGAAAAATAGGGGTTATGCACCAGGGCTTGCCTTGGGCAGGCACGGTGTTAACTACGCTAGTTAGTGGTGGCTCTGGGACCTCCTCCTGCATGAGAATCTCCTCCTCGTACTCCTCGAACTCATGCTCACTGGTGGTCACGATCTCTATCGACTCGTTCCCTATATGCATGAGATGATGATGATGCAGCTATTTAGTATTTAGGCAACAACAATTCTTAAAATATGGACACATATGCCATACTAACAAGCTAGCTCTAATGACTAAGATACACCTTGCTAGGATCCACAGAGATGCCTTCGGGGGTTAGGACATGCCCCCAAAACTATACTCTATCCAACCAAAACTCACACTTGCTAAACTTGGCATAAAGCTTGTGTTCACGCAACCGAGTTAGGACTATGTGAAGATGTTGAGCATGCTCTTCATTATTCTTAGAATATATCAAAATATCATCAAAGAACTCCACCACAAACTTGTCCAACTTTAGCATGAAGACTGAGTTCATGAGGTACATGAAGAATGCAGGAGCATTGGTGAGACCAAAAGGCATGACTAGGTATTTATAAAGCCCATACCTAGTAGAGAAAACTGTCTTTGGTATATCTTGTGGCCGGATTTTAATTTGGTGATACCCCGAACGAAGATCAATCTTTGAAAACACCTTTGCACCAGCCAACTAATTGAACAGAGTATCAATACAAGGCAAAGGATACTTGTTCTTAATGGTTACCGCATTAAGAGGGCGATAATCCACACACATCCGAAGTGTGACGTCCTTCTTCTTCACAAAAATAGCGGGACAACCCCAGGGTGAAGAACTAGGACGGATGAATCCTTTCTCCAACAATTCCTCTAACTATTTCTTCATCTCAGCCAATTCTTTTGGAGCCATGCGGCAAGGATGCCATGAAATAGGAGTAGTACTAGGTTATAACTCAATGGAAAACTCCACATCCCAATTCGGTGGTAACCTAGGTAGATCTTCAGGGAAGACATCTAGAAACTCACAAACCATAGGAATAAAAGCAAGATCAGGAGAAGCTTTAGCATGAGCAGCTATTGGTAAGGTGGGAACTGAGGACATAAGGAGAGACATTCTATCCTCAGAAGAAGGAAACATCAACTCAACAACTCTCTGCTTAAGGTTCAAGACTACAACATAATTTATCAACCAGTTCATCCCCAGAATTGCATCTATGCCTTGTCCAGGCAGCACCATGAACTAGAGGCAATTGGAGTGAGTGGCTAGCACTAGTCTCACTATGTCTGTGTGAGTTTTAACACACAACTGCGCACCCAGGGTTCTAATTCTATAGGCAATAGGAATAGCCATAGTAGATATATTGTGCCTTTGTGCAAACCCCATACTTATGAATGAATGTGATGCACCAAAATCAAATAACACATATGCTAGATGAGAATCAATGGTAAACATACTAGCCATCATAGGCTCACACTGTGGAATCTCCTCAACCTCGATGAAGTTAACCTGTCCAAAGCGGCTCACGGGCACCTTCTTCCTGATGATAGTCCTCTTAACCAAACAAGAGTTGGCCAAAGGCTAACAAGACTAGGAAGGCTGATTTTGAGGGCACTCTTGGACGTAATGACCATCCTTGCCACACTTGAAACAAGCACTAGGCTTGTTCCCCTATCCCTAATGAGGCAGAACCTGCTGTCCCTAAGATTGCTGCACCTGCTGAGTAGGTGCATGGTACTAAGTAGGTGGTGTCTGGTGAGTCTGGTGAGTCTGATGAGATGGTAGTCATTCCAGAGAGTGATAGGACACCCTCCTCACAACCTATACCTTCTAAGATTGTGGGTGACTAGAAGATCCAGAGATCACCCTCTTGCACTTCCACTCAGCCTAAGAGATACGCTGAAGTCCCTCTATAGCAACAACAGCATTCATCAATGCACCAAAGGTCTGATAGCCTCTAGTATATAGTTTCTCTTGCAAGATACAAGAGAGACCTCGATTGAAATGGTCCATCTTGTTCTCATTAGTGTCCACATGAGTCCCAGCATACTGTGCAAGATGGTTGAATTGTTCACATACTCCATCACAATCATATTTCCCTATTTTAGCTCCAAAAACCCGGATAGCTTCCTGCTCAGTAACCCAACAGGAATATAATACTGACAGAAAGCAGTGGCAAACTTCCACCAAGTCACATGGTGGTCCATAGGCTGCATGGCATTGAAAGTGTCCCACCAAGCACTGGTAGATCCTAGAAGCTGCTGTGTGGCAAAGCGCACCTTCTGCTCATTAGTCACATTGAGCAGCTGGAACTTCTGCTCTAGGATACGAAGCCAATCCTCCATGTCTAGAGGTTCCGCAGTCAGTGTGAATGTGGGTGGGTGTGTCCCCAAGAAGTCCTGATAGGAACAACGCCTCTTGGGACCGTGAGCACCATGCCTATTCCCACCATTTTCACCGGGGCCTCCATGGGCTAAGCCACCAATAGCCTATGCCAGCATCTCCAATGCATGGGCTATGGTAGAACCACCTAATCTAATGCCTCCTAGCAGTACTCGTCTTCTATTAGACACTAAGTACCCAAGAGAGGACACTAAATTACATAGTTCCATCGAGCACACCCCAAGAGAGAACCAAAAAATCCACATTTTTCCATCAGGATCACAAATGAGAGAATAAAGCTTACAATATTCTTAAGCCATTTCTTACATCACTTTTAATACAACATCAGAGTTATGAACAATTTGATTTAACAGCGGAATATAAACATGTGATTAGAGTTACAATGGAAATAAATATCTATTCATGACATGATGAAGCATTGATATATAAGCTATAACAACAGATTATAAAACTTCTATTTATAAAAATATTTGGTGAGAGTTATAAATAAAAACTATGATCATAGTGTAAAGGAATCCCCTTTGAGACCACCAGGAGGAATCCACACATAAGAGTCAGCTCTAGCATCCGCCAATCACCTACAATGGGGGGAAATGAAACACTGAGTACTCAATTGTACTCAGCAAGACTTACCCGATAGGAGGAAATAAAAGACTCCAAAGGGTATGCATGGCTATCTGGCTTGTGGATTTATTACATCTATAGGAGGCATTACTAAGCGTGCATCCTTATATTCAGTTTTATTAGCAGCCATCATTAGTTCATTAACTATCCATTCTAGGTAAGCACTTGTGCTACTTTCAAGCAGGTGGTAAGCAATTAGAATCATTTTACTATCTAGATTAATCTCAATCGGGCAAATTGATATTGCTGTAATTAAATGAATAATGAATGCAATAAGCAATATCGGTAACTTAATGAATCTATCCGAAGGAAGCCACCCTTAGATAGAGCCAATAACTTGACCTTAATCTAGTTCGAGCGGTGGAGATCGACCGAATCGATGCAGCCGTACCTGAACTAGACAAGAATCGATAACTAGCTTATACCAGAGTCGCAGTGGAGGTTGATCGGATCGATGCAGCCATACGAATGGAAGTATAAGCCATGACGGTACTTACAGATAGGTTAGAGGTCGACCGGACCAATGTAGCCCTACTCACTGAAGAACTCATCGAGATCTACTCTACTCCTACTCAACTTGTATTTGATTGATTGTGTGTCCTTTACAATAGCCAGGGTCCAATATTTATACCGAAACCTATGTATGAATCCTACTTAAGCATGACTCATTATAATTTTTGACCTAAAAGAATATTCCTAATTTAAGATAACTTGGACCCTAATCTTTTCCTTTTTGTAGAGTCCAACATGTTATCTGTTGGCGCTATCTGAAGAGAGCCGATTCTAGTGTTGCCTTCGAATTAGCTAATATCGACCTTTGTGCAATCGATTCCTTGATGACATGATCTTAGGAGCTTTCGAGTTCTTGTAATCCTTCTTCCAAATTATGGTGTAAACACACGTATATCATGACCTAGCCCATACTGCATACTAACCCATAGGAGCGAAATACTTAAGCACCCTTTAACTATTTTGCTTAATATAAATAGTAAAAAATAGCATCCTAACTATAATTTCAACTTCCTGCTGATTCACAAAAGGTCTAGTTTAAATTTTGGATTTGACTTTTGAGCTATCAGATATACTATTGAACAACTTCCACTCACTAAAACAAAAGCTGCATTCTCATCTACTAACTTGCACTTCAAATTTTTATTTAAGTACTAAATACAAGTTATATTTCATTTTGTTTACAAAAATTGTTTTTCGTGCCAAACGATTAAAATTGATCGTCTATTTCCTTGTCGGGATTTTCATTAACACCTTTATGCGAGTCTTAACTCTAACATCCAAGAAACTCACCTTGATAATTTCTCTTAGGCCCTAATCTAGGTGCTAAGTGAGCTCGTAACACCAAGGTGTTACAACCAACCCCCCTAAAAAGAATCTCATCTCAAGATCCGAAGCAAGAACTAAAAAGGGAACAACACGATTACACTTCGTAGATCTAAAATTACACGAAAGATTACATGACTTTGAATACTAAACCACACAGGGATTTAGGGATACATGGTTATGAGCAACCTAGTACAACCAAGACTTAATCTAGAAGCCAAGATAGACGAGGGCAATGGAGAAACAACAAGAAAATAATTATCCAAAACATGGCGTATGTCCAACAGATCCAGAAACAGGAGACTGAGAAGTCAAACATCATGAACCCTAAGACCAAACTAACCAAAGGTAGACTTGAACTTCTTCGATGAAACTAGATCCCTTCTTCTTCTTAGAATACACAATCACCTCTGACTAACGAACCTAGTTCCATAATGATGGCTGGATTTCGTGGCTCTGCTTCGAATGCGAGGGGGATGGGGATGAAGAAGAAGAGCAAGGACCAAGGGCATCTTATAGTGGCGAACAGAGGTGGGCATAGTGCACCTGGAGGTGGAGGCAGTGGGGATAGAAGGCACTGGTGATTCATGAAGTTGGGATAACGTCGGCCATGGTGTGCTACCTGCGCGAGCGGGCGGAGGGGGATAAGGAGAGGATAGGGGATTCGCTCGGTGGAGGAGGCATGCCAGTGAACGTGTCCCCCAAAAGAGGAAAACATGAGGGGGGTTTGGTACGAGGACGAGAAGAGAGCCTACAAGATGCCGGGAAAAGGGGAAGCGCACAGTGCATGAGTACGGTGGATGTGGCATAATGTCATGGTTACATGAGAATAAGGACTAGTAATCCTTGACACTGACCCCGAGCATAGTCCGATAGTATTGACTAGCTATGGCAATAGTAACCTAGCGTGCGTAGTGCGTGCGAGCTGGACACAGGGCTTGTTATATGACGTCCACTCAGACTTTTCCAAGCACCCCCTACTACCCGAGGCTAACTTTTTCCTTGTGGCTCTTCTTTTTCCTTCCCTTCCTTGTTTTTCCATATGCGCCAACCTTTTGTATGAATTGAGATCGCGATATACGTGCTTCCTCCAAAACCACCTCCTCTTGTTTACTAGAGAGAACACTATTTTCATCAACCCATTGTGGATTTCCCATTTGGAACACCCGAATATTTCCAAGAAGAATATTTTGTATCAAAAGTGGTATGGCGGTGTAACTTGGTAAAGGTACTTGGTCAACAACCTCGATACCAGCACATGTTGAGTAGTGTCACCATGTGGCAGCTGTTCCACAAGGGCCCTTGGTTTCATCGTGGCACCATAAGCTATTAACTAGGCCACTTAACTAACTTACATGCAGTGAAAATAGTGGGGGTCATAGACCATAGAATCAGAGGAGCATTGCAAGGAAAGATTTAGAGAACTGATGGTTCCTTTCGCAACAAGGAACAAGGAATCCAAATCCAACAACAAATTCGATTTAAAGAGATTCAAGTGTTCTGCTGGGACATCCATAATTAGCTGATATAGTGTCCTATGTTATCCAATCATGGCTAGTCTGCTAGCATCTGAATGGTAACTTCTCTTATAACCTGCTTAACATTGCCCTTGAAAACGCTAAGCACGTCTAACGAAACCTAAGGGTAGATGGACACAATAAACACAGCAAAATAATAAAATGCACATTCTAAACATCCTTATGCTGGTACAACATATAGGCCCTTCACTCTCCCTTTCTTAACACATCGTTCACCTTTCCTACAATCGGACAACCTCAGCAACTACGGCAAAATGCCACGGAAGGGTTACAATACTAGAGGACAGTGACGAAAGACACTACTAACTATGGGTACATCATCCCAAGGCAACTAATCTACTTTGTCAGACCACACATCTTCATTCCTAGGCTTGGTGAATCCTTCTACCGCCCTAACTATGGATCTGCCTCTTCTCTTAGCAGTGGCTGAGTGAGGGGAAGCAAAAGCTCTACTTCTAACACTTCTAAGGGTGGAGGTGCTGGCGGTACTACAACAATGGTTCTCCTTCTTCTGGCGGGTGGATAGGGATTCCCTCCATGATCAAGGGATCCTATCGTTCAGCAGCCTAATGTCCTACTCTTAGCCCTAGTGATAAGGTAGGCCTCTCCTAATTGATGGGCATGCCGATCTTTAGACTCCTTTAGGGCTTTTGACATTGCACTCTCCTGACTCTCTGCGGCTACCGCACTGGCATGCGCTTTGGCAAGCTGCACCTAGAGCATCCTAGAGAAGATCTTGGCTTCCTCGGCTCATTGGAGGCACTTCCTTCAGCTTCAAGGCTTGCTAGTCATACTGCTCATCCAGAGTAAGTAGGTATGTGGTCAAGTGCACCACTGGTTGGACTGTCTTCTTATGCATCCCGCCCTTGCAAAGCCTCCATGCGAGCGCTCCATGCCCACCAATTCTTTTCCAAAGGTGGAAAGAACCTCATGGGGGTACTGAGCAATGGGCTCTTCATAGATCTGGCAAAGGTACTGCAAGGCTTTGTGGGCCACAACTTGGTAGGTGTCAACGAAGTGAAACCCGGTTGTGGTCACATTCTAGGCTTCAGTGATGCTAGGGGAACTCATTCTTCCCAATGTAGACGGTAACTTCACACCGCTCAGTGCCATGCTTTTCATACTCATGGACCTCATACTTAGGACTGATCCCTAACTTCGAGCTTTTGTAGGGTGGCATACTAGGATTTTAGGAAAACCCTCAGTGCTCAAGGTAGTAACTACTAACCCAGGCTCCTGCCATCCTTGGTGGGTGGTTGCAAGGAAGGACTAAGCGAAAAGCTTACTCAAAAGAAAAGGCTAAGCAAGCTAAAGTGCACCGAGTGGTGGTACCAATGGCTAGGCCAAGCCCTTCTTATAATGGCAGAGCGGTCAGTGGTTCTGGCGCGGTCCACCAAGGTTCCTGCATGAGATCACTACAAATGAATCGACCTGAATTTTTTGCGTGTTCAAGGCGAGCGATGTCCGAGGCCATTAATGACTAGTACGACTGCAGGGCAAGGTTATGACAAGAACATAGAAAAGAGTACGGGTGGACATGGGTCACGATAGGCATGAACAACAGGCAAACATGAAGCATGAAGCCATAGTGCAGTAATAACTCTAGAACAAGGACGGATCAGTCGTGCACAACATGACATGCGTGACACCTATGGATGGCGTATCTGCAAGCAATACGGGCACTACAATGCACAAACAGGATATGCATGGATGCACATCCTATACATCCTTCTACTATTGCCAACATATACAGTAATCAGTTCTTACATTTTTGGCACATCGTTCTCTCCCTATAGCTAGTCGATACTATCGGACTATGCTCGGGGTCAGTGTACCTGCAGAAAAAATTGATTAAGCCTACCTAAGTCAGTAGAGTGCCATCGATCTTGGATAGATAACCATAGTAATAGGGCTACTTATATAACTTCGCATGCAACATCCTAACTTTTTGCAAAAATAGGTTGTCAAGTTTTAATTTAGAAATAGGTTCCGAAGCTTTATTTCCTCATTTATGCTCTGATACCACATGTGGCAGAACCGCCTAATCTAATGCCTCCCTGGAGTACTCGTCTTCCATTAGACACTAAGTGCCCAAGGGAGGACTCTAAATTATGTAGTTCCGTTGAGCACACCCTAAGGGAGAACCCAAAAATCCATATTTTTCCATCAGGATCACAAATGAGAGAGTAAAGCTTACAACATTCTTAAGCCATTTCTTACATCACTTTTAATACAACATCAAAGTTATGAACAATTTGATTTAACAGCAGAATATAAACATGTGATCAGAGTTATAGTGGAAATAAATATCTATTCATGATATGATGAAGCATTGATATATAAGCTACGACAACAGATTATAAAACTTCTATTTATAAAAACATTTGGTGAGAGTTATAAATAAAAACTATGATCAGTAGCGTAAAGGAATCCCCTTTGAGACCACTATGAGGAATCCATATACAAGAGTCAGCTCTAGCATCTGCCTATCACCTACAACAGGGGAAATAAAACCCTGAGTACTCAATTGTACTCAGCAAGACTTACCCAACATGAGCAAATAAAAGACTCCAAAGGATATGCATGGCTAACTGGCTTGTGGGTTTATTGCATCTGCAGGAGGCATTACTAAGCGTGCATCCTTATATTTAATTTTATTAGCAGTCATCATTAGTTCATTAACTATCCATTCTAGGTAAGCACCTATGCTACTTTTAAGCAGGTGGTAAGCAATCAGAATCATTTTACCATCTTTCATCTTTCAGTTCTTACTATGGTGCTAGACTGTAGACAAGTCGTACCAGATTGCCCAGCAATTCACGAATCATTGTGCCCAGCTAGGTACCCCAAAACACATGCACCGCTTGTACCCAAGGCACAAGCAGGACCAACCCACCACTCTCATGTCAAGGGGTCTAGGTCCTCTTCCAAACATGGACTCCAAGCCCCCACACATGAGTCCCAGACTCAGTGTGGTGTTTAGACCTCCACCATCCCTGCCTCCAATTAGTCGGTCCAGAAAGAGCCGAAATCCACGACAAGAGAGCAACGAGTCTTCCCTGCTCCCATAAACAAGTATGTGCTTGGGATAATAAGTCTGTGACCTGCTTAGAACCTAATGCAACAGCCGGTCCTTAACCGACACAGGCAGAACAAGTACAATCCGAGCCTCGCTCGAATGCCAAACCAAGTCCAAACCCAAAGTACCATTCCGCTCGGTCTACAATTATCATTCATATATATTTTCCAGGTGATAATAATATAATAGCAATAATAATATCTTTCCTATGTCTCGCGAGTGATAGGCAATCACTCGACTTCTACCGAAGTCATGTAGCATAGCAATCTACATGATCCTATCATACTAGTAAGACTCATAGGATCAGGATATATATGCAAGTGGGTTTCATTCAACTCCTTAAACTTAATGATCAAGCACAAATTAAAGTACAGAATAATATGGGTTATGCACCGGGGCTTGCCTAGGTAAGATATAACAAAAAATTAGCATTCCATCATGGTGGCACGATCATCAAGGCACCATCTATTCTGCTACTTCGGTCATCTCCACGATCCATCATTGTTCCTATTATGATATACGAGGATGCAACGTATAGATGTAAATAATCAACGACAACTGAAACTCTTAGAAATTCGATTACACCTCACAAGCTATCGATATAACTCTAACGTGCTCGTCTACGTATCCACGTCATCAAGTAAGGCTCGTTCCCAGAAAATGTTTTGGTTCTACAAACCCCTAATTATTTTTAACATTTGATTGATTAAATATATATTTTTGTACTAGGGCTCATTTAGTTACCTTAACAAACTAATTCCAATGGAGCTACAAAAATTACAGTGAGCACCTAATATTGTTAGGAATCTACTATAAAAATTTCAGAGCCAACACTACCACCAATTTTTCACAACTAATTCCTACAAGTTTATATTTTGATAATATTAAGTATCTCAAATTAATTATATAGCTTTTAAGAATATTATAAAACTATGTGAACAAAATATACTAGCGGATAGATCATGATTTTAGCAATCCTAACAAAATTGGTTTCACTATTTTTGGGCATCTACAAAAAATTATCTTGAGTTCACAATTTGCCTTAGAAACTAAATTAGAAAATGCTTAAAAAGAGGAAAAGGCCAGCGGCAAACCAACCCGGCCCGGCAGCCTAGCGCGGGCGCGGTAGTGCGCGCGTCGCGATGGCCCAACATGGCCCAAAGCCAGGGGGACCCCCACTGCGATGATGGTTTTGCATAAAAGCCCCTAATCTTTGAGGTAATAATACGACTACCATACGCACTATTCCTACCGTCAACGACTTTGCAAACAAATCCTCGGATATTTTCACCTTTACCATGGCGAGGTCCTAGGGGATCCCTATGCTCGCCGGCGTGGCGGTCGACTGGCATAGGGTGGTTACACCGGGCGAACTAGGCCTGCTACGATGGAAGTAGAGGGCCAACCACCATCTACAGCCAAACACACAAGGTTGGGTGGCGGTTGGGGCTCGAAGACGCACTGTCAGGAGCCGCAGCAGCGGTGGCCATCCGCGGTGGTGGCACCACTATTCTGACAATCTAGGGCACTATCAGAGGGGTAAAGATTGTGGGGTCGTATCAAGAACTTACTATGAACTGTGCTATGGTGATGGTAGGAATCGGGAAGTGCTGAAGTGGTCTAGGCACATGCGCCCGCATCGTGTGGTGGTGCTCGGAGCGCAGCACCGGCGCATCACCGCACCCACGATAGGAACTCGGACCAGCCTAACACAAGCATCAACTAGAGGCGATCAAAGTGAACCCAAAGGCACAACTAATTGAGGTTTTTACCATTCGGGTCGAGGCTATTCCCCAAAATCCTAGGTCGCGGTGGCGTACATGCCCGGTGGCGACCAAAACACTAAATTGGCCACCAAGAAGTCTCATTTGCACCTTGATGCAGTTTCAGTCTGCTAGATGGCTTATACTACTTGCTGCAGAGGTGCTAAATCAATGTAGGATGCCATGGTCTACGCGTTTAACTTGGGAAGCGGCACGACGGACGGTGGCCTAGAGCAGCTACGGCTGTGGTGGATTGGCCGAGACATAACGAGGCATGACAACACAAGGATATGACCTTGCGAGCGAGGGGTAGGAGGCATGTGGGTTAGTGCTCCTGATGGAGCCATTAAGGCATGCCCACGTGCGCACAACAGCGTGGTGTCAGTGTTGCAGCAGGCAACGCAACGACGTCGATCTTAGGGCTTGGTAGGTAGGTTGCATGACGGGGAATGAGTGCTACAATGACCGGGGTGAATTGGAGGGTGGGGGAACAGCGCCATGAGGACCAAGCAATGATAGCCATAGCCCTTCCTTGATCCTGTGCTAGGCACGGGTGGCCAGCCACCCGAGCACGGTGCGCCCACAAGTAGCGGCAAGAGTGAACGGTCCTAATGGCTAGAGGGAGGGGTGAATAGCCTATTAAAAAATTCTACAACAACACTTAGCAAACCGGTTAGACAATTATGAGGCAAAGCAAATGTTGCACTAGCCTACTAAAATTGCAAGCCACCTACCACAATTCTAGTTTGTATAGTTTCTATCCACACAATAGCTATGTCACTATACTAAGTTAGTGTGCTCTCAAAGGCTAACTAAAGAGCCACACTAACCAAACTAACAAGCTCTCACAACTAGCTACACTAAAGAGCTTAATAACTAGTTTGCGGTAATCTAAAGAGAGTGAGCAAGATGTTTATACCACTGTGTCGAGGAGTGAACCAATCAATCACAAGAATGAATACCAATGAAGACCAATCACCTTGGAATAAAATGATGAACACAATGATTTTTTACTGAGGTCCACTTGCTTGCCGACAAGCAAGTCCTCATTGTGGCGATTCACTCACTTGGAGGTTCACGCGCTAATTGGCATCACACGCCAAACCCTCAATAGTGTGCCACACAACCAACACAAGATGAGGATCACACAAGCCATGAGCAATCCACTAGAGTACCTTTTGGCTCTTCGCCGAGGAAAGGTCAAGAACCCCTCATAATCACCACGATCGGAGCCAGAGACAATCACCAACCTCCGCTCAACGATCCTCGCTGCTCCAAGCCATCTAGGTGGTGGCAACCACCAATAGTAACAAGCGAATCCCATAGTGAAACACAAACACCAAGTGCCTCTAGATACAAATACTCAAGCAATGCACTTGGATTCTCTCCCAATCTCATAAAGATGATGAATCTATGATGGAGATGAGTGGGAGGGTATTGGCTAAGCTCACAAGGTTGCTATGTCAATGCAAAATGGCCAAGAGAGTGAGCTTGAGCCAGCCATGGGGCTTAAATAGAAGCCCCCACTGAAATAGAGCCGTTGTACCCCTTCACTGGGCACAACATAGGGTGACTGGATGCGCCGGTTAGATTGATCAGACGCTGGACCTCAGCATCCGGTCACGCGATGCACGCCACATGTCCCTCTCTTCAAATACTGAGTGTCTGATCCCAATGGTCAAGTGATGACCGGATGCACTGCTACAAAGTGACCGGGCGCTGGACCTCAGCGTCCGGTCATTTTCAGTAAGCATCCAGAAGCAAGAAATCATGACCGGACGTGTCTAGTCATGCTTGACCGGACACACCCAACGTCTCATCACTCTATGTCATCATATGTCAGACTAACCGGACTCAGGCCTTGAGTGTCCGATCAATTTTTGCGCCAGCGTCCGGTCATGACACCGAAACTGCACGCCCTCTGCTACCACTGACTGGACGTGCCGGTCCAACCAAGACCAGCGTCTGGTCACTTACAATGACCTCCGTCTTTTCTATATAGAGCGCCAGTGAAGTTTCTAACCCTTGCTCAAATGTGCCAACCACCAAGTGTATCACCTTGTGCACATGTGTTAGCATATTTTCACAAACATTTTCTAGGGTGTTAGCACTCCACTAGATCCTAAATGCATATACAATGAGTTAGAGCATCTAGTGGTACTTTGATAACCGCATTTCGATACGAGTTTCACCCATCTTAATAGTACTGGCTATCGAACCTAAATGTGATCACATTCTCTAAGTGTCTTGATCACCAAAACAAAATAGCTCCTATCATTTATACCTTTGCCTTGAGCCTTTTGTTTTTCTCTTTCTTCTTTTTAAGTCCAAGCGCTTGATCATCACCATGGCATCACCATCATCATGATCTTCACAATTTCTTCATCACTTGGAGTAGTGCCACCTATCTCATAATCACTTTGATAAACTAGGTTTGCACTTAGGGTTTCATCAATTCACCAAAACCAAACTAGAGCTTTCAATCTTCCCCTTTTTGGTAATTGATGACAACCCTTTCATAAAGATATGAATTGAAATTCAATTGAATCCATGTTGCTTGTCCTAAGCATATTTACTAAGTGTAAAAGGATATGGACAAGTTTCTTGAACTCCATATGGTAGCAATTGTTTCCCCTACATATGTGCTAAGAGTTTGGATTGAAGCTTGCACATATGCTTAGATAGGAAATATAGGAGACAATGTCTACCAAATGATGCTAAGGTATAAAAGATGGACCTTTGAAGCGTGATACCAATTAGAGTGCACCTATATACCATCCTTAGCACCATGGTTAGCTCAATACCACTTGGAAATGAAATCACTAGATAACCTATGTATGCTAGTTTTTTATTTTATCATTCAAACCTACAACTAGCATACACCACACAAGCATGGATATTAAAATTTAAAACTTGTGCCATGCAAGCAAACATATGAGATGCACATTCAAATGCACCATACAAGTTCATGAGCTTGCTCCCCCTACTTGTGTGCTTAAAATTTTAATTGATCCCTTTCCTTTGTTATATTTCTCCCCTTATGTCAAGTTCTCCCCCTATCACCTTATATCTTTATTTCTCTCCCCTTTGTTGTCTTTTCACTATCTTTGTGCACTGTTTCTCCCCCTTTGTCATCAATGAACACAAAGGTTTAAAAATAGATAGGTTGAGATTATCAATGTCAATCAATGGGGTGAGGATCATATTCCCAAATTTGGTCCAATCTAGATAATTTACCAAAGATATTTAACTCAGGTTTGATCTAAGGACAAGCTTCGTCACACCTCCAAATAAGGGTTATCTTATACCAAGTTGAGTTAAACACTTAGAGCTCATTTTCTAGATTAAACACTAGGTTCACAAGCCCACAAATATGTCATATGCTACAACTAGATCAAAATAAGCATAGAAGCAATAGTGGTACCATACAATCATCAAATTCATTTGATTTTCATAAATGAGCCTATTAAATGTGAAAGATGTCTAGATGCACTAAACATGTCCTTAGCAAGGATGTATGCCATGCCAATCAACATATTTGAGAAATCCAATATGTTCAACTCTTTCCTTAGCTTGCAAAACCTTTTCTCATCCAATGGCTTGGTAAATATATCGGCAAGTTGATCTTCGGTGCCTACACTCTCAATGCAAATGTCCCCCTTTTGTTGGTGATCTCTTATGAAATGGTGGCAGACATCAATGTGCTTTATTCTTGCATATTGAATCGGATTGTTGGTCAACTTGATTGCACTCTCATTGTCACATAGCAATGGCACTTTCTTGAACTTGATTCCAAAGTCACTCAAAGTGCCCTTCATCCAAAGTACTTGTGCACAACAACTATCGGCGGATATGTAGTTGGCTTTGGCGGTTGATAATGCAACACTATTTTGCTTCTTTGATGACCAAGAAACAAGTGATCTTCCCAACAATTGACATGTGCTCGAGGTGCTCTTCCTTTCAACTTTGCATCCCGCATAATCTGAGTTGGAGTAACCAACTAGCTTAAACTTTGCTCCTTTGGGATACCATAAACCAACATTTGGTGTATGCTTCAAGTACCTCAATATTCTCTTTGTAGCCTTCAAATGACTTTCTCTTGGTGAGGCTTGAAATCTTGCACACATGCATACACTAAACATGACATCCTAGTCTTGATGTAGTTACATAGAGTAGGCTTCCAATCATAGACTGATACAATTTTTGATCCACCATGTTGCCACTTGCATCACTATCCAAGTTGCCATTTGTTCCCATTGGTGTGCTAACAGCTTTGCTATCACTCATGCCAAACTTCTTGATCATGTCCTTGATATGCTTGCCTTGACTGATAAATGTACCATTCTTTAATTGCTTGATTTGAAGACCAAGGAAGTAACTTAACTCTTCAATCATGGACATCTCAAACTCATTAGCCATCATCTTTCCAAACTCATCACAAAAGTCTTGATTGGTTGATCCAAATATGATGCCATCAACATAG
The DNA here is from genome assembly GCF_019320115.1 of Miscanthus floridulus. Taxonomy (NCBI): domain Eukaryota; kingdom Viridiplantae; phylum Streptophyta; class Magnoliopsida; order Poales; family Poaceae; genus Miscanthus; species Miscanthus floridulus. The sequence goes on along the minus strand of NC_089591.1, from coordinate 60,701,100 downwards.
ATTTGCAATAAAAATAAATATTTTCCAATCTTCTTGATAAAAAGAGTGATGTCAACTTTGTCCCATTATGAACCCTTTAGAGAGTAGGAAGTCCCTCAATCTCTCATATCATGCTCTAGGTGCTTGCTTCAAGCCATACAATGCCTTCTTCAACTTGTACACATGGTCGTGCTTCTTGTCATCTTCAAAACCAGGAGGTTGCTCAACATATACTTCTTCATTGATGTAACCATTGAGAAATGCACTCTTGACATCCATTTGATAGAGTTTGATATTGTGGGCATAAGCATAGGCTAGCAAGATTCTAATTGCTTCCAATCTAGCAACCGGGGTATATGTTTCTCCAAAGTCAAGACCTTCAACTTGTGTATAGCCTTGTATTACCAATCTTGCTTTGTTCCTTACCACTATCCCATCTTGATCTTGCTTGTTTCTAAAGACCCATTTGGTTCCAATCACATTGTGTCCCTTTAGTCTCTCTACTAATTCCTATACTTGATTTCTTGTGATGTTATTCAATTCTTCATGCATAGCATTGACCCAATCAACATCCTTTAATGCTTTATCTATCTTCTTTGGTTCAATGGATGACATAAATAAGAAATGCTCATAAAACGAAGCCAATCTTGATCTAGTTTGCACACCTCTTGAAATATCACCAATGATAGTATCCAATGGATGATCCCTTACAACATTTGTTGGTTGGAGCATTAGAACTTGATTGCTTGTATTTACTTGATCATTGGGTTGAGATGATGTACTAGCCACTTGATCTTGTTCATTGTCATGAGAGCCACTTGTATTAGCTTGATTTGTATCATCTTGCATATTTGAGTTAGAGAGCACTTGCACTTGATCATCTTCATCATCATTCACTTGCTTAGGCCTCAATTCATCAACATCCATGTTCTTCATGGCATTTGAAAGTTGAATGCCTCTAACATCTTTCAAGTTCTCATTTTCTACTTGTGAACCCTTGGTTTCATCAAATTCAACATCATGAACTTTCTCAAGAGTACCACTATCCAAATTCCAAACTCTATATGCTTTTCTTGTAGTTGAATATCCAAGTAGGAATCCTTCATCACATTTCTTGTCAAACTTGCCCAATCTAGTGCCTTTCTTCAAGATATAGCATTTGCAACCAAAGACCCAAAAATATGCAATGTTAGGGCTTTCTACCATTCAAGAGCTCATATGGCGTCTTTTCTTTCAATGGGTGATAATAGAGGCTGTTGCTACAATAGCAAGTCATGTTGATAGCTTCGGCCCAAAAAGATTGACTTACATTGTACTCACTAAGCATAGACCTTGCCATATCAATAAGTGTTCTATTCTTCCTCTCAACAAGGCCATTTGATTGTGGAGTGTACTTAGGCCGAGAATTGATGTCTAATTCCAAATTCATCACACAACTCATCAATTCTAGTGTTCTTGAACTCACTATCATTGTCACTTCTAACTTTCTTGATGGTTGTTTCAAATTCATTGTGAATGTGCTTGACAAATGATTTAAATGTTGCAAACACATCACTTTTGTCCACTAGAAAGAATACTCATGTATATCTAGTGTAATCATCCACTATCACAAAGCCATATTTGTTACCACCAATGCTAGTGTATTGTGTTGGTCCAAATAAATCCTTATGCAATAACTCAAATGCTTTACTAGTGCTCATCATACTTTTCTTAGGATGGGTGTTTCCAACTTATTTGCTGGCTTGACAAGAGCTACAAAGCTTATCCTTCTCGGACACAACATCTTTCAAGCCTCTAACCAAGTTATGCTTAACCAATCTATTCAATTGTTTCATTCCAACATGACCAAGCCTTCTATGCCATAACCATCCCATGCTAGACTTAGTGAACAAACATGTAGATAATCTTGCTTCAGTAGCATTGAAATCAACCAAGTATAGATTCTCATATCTAAAACCTTTGAAGATCAAGTTAGAGCCATCTACACTTATGATCTCTATATCATCTACCCCTAAATATACATTTGAATCTAAGATCACATAATTAAGCCATGGATAGCAAATTGAAGTTCAAACTCTCTACTAGCAACACATTGGAAATGCTCATGTCATTGGATATTGCAATCTTACCAAGCCCTTTGACCTTGCCTTTGCCATTGTCACCAAATCTGATACTATCATAACCATCATTGCCATTGGTGTTGATTGAGTTGAACATTCTTGCATCACCGGTCATGTGTTGAGTGCACCCACTATCAAGAACACAATGCCTTCCTCCGGCTTTGTAATTGACCTACAAAAGAAGATCAATTCCTTTTAGGTACCCAAACTTGCTTGGGTCCTTGAAGGTTAGTCACTAAGCTCTTTGGTACCCAAATGGCTTTCTTCTTTGAGCCCATCCATGGTTTACCAATGAACTTAGACTTCACACCATTTGTACCCTTAGTAAGCACATAGAAAGAATTAATCTTAATTGAGAATACATTAGTATTTTTGCTCTTGTTCTTGCACTCATGCTCTTTATGACCAACTTGATTGCAACTAGTGCAAAACCGACCATTGTTCTTCACAAAACTAGTCTTGTGAGGAGCAAAGGCCGCCTTACCTTTCTTAGGGATATAGCCCAATCCCTCTTTGTAGAGAGAAGCTCTTTGGCTACCCAAGCACATAAGCAAGTGGTCCTCACCACCATAGGCCTTAGCCAAGGTGTGAGTGAGCTTATTGACCTCCTTCTTGAGGTTCTCATTCGCAACCATTAGTGAGGCATCACAAGTGAGACCATCACTACTAGATGCGGTGGAAATAGAAGTACAACAAGAAGGGTTAGCGGGAGCAACAATGATAGGCATAGATAATGATTCATCAATTATATCACAAGTTAAGCCTACATTGCAAGTTTCAATATGCTTCTTTTTATTTTGCTCTTCAAGCAAAGAGGAATGAGCCTTTTCAAGCTTTTTGTGAACCTTGCCAAGCTTCTCATGGGCTTCCTCTAGCCTCTCATGAGATGCATTGAGTTCATTAAAGGCTTGCTGAAGGGCTTTTAGTTCCTTACGCAAGCTTTTGCATTTCTTTCTCTTTGATGTCAAAGTGTTCTTTAGCATCTTCTAGCATGTCAAATAGTTCATCCTTAGTAGGTTCATCATCATCACTATCACTATCACTTTCATTTTCATTTTCATGTTCCTCATCACTTCCATCATCACAAATTTATACCTTAGTGGCCTTAGCCATGAAGCATGATGGAGTGTCGAAGAGAGAAGGCTTCTCATTGATTGCAATGCTTGCAAGTGCCTTCTTCTTGGTGGTCTTGTCATCATCACTATCATCATCATCACTTGAGGAAGCATCACTATCCCAAGTGACCACATATGAAGCACCCTTCTTCTTCTTGAAGGTCATCTTGTCCTTCTTCTCTTTCTTTTCCTTCTTGTCCTTCTTCTTGTTCTTCTTGTTGTCATCATCATTGTTGTTATTGTATGGACATTGAGTAATAAGAAAATCTTTGCTTCCACATTTGAAGCACCTTCTTGACTCTTCCTTGTTCTTAGATGAAGATTTATTTCTTCTAGCATGGTACCCTTTCTTTATCATGAACTTACCAAATTTCTTGACAAAGAGAGCCATCTTCTCATCATCATCATCATCCCATGAACCATCATCTTCACTTAGTGTTTCTTGCTTTGCCTTGCCCTTGGATGATGTGGCCTTGAATGCCACACTCTTCTTCTTCTCATCCTTCTTCTCATCTTTCTTCTCCTTCTTTTCTTCCTTCTCATCATCATCTCTATATGTATCATCGGGCATTATATCTCCCAACACTTGGTTTGATGTCATGGTGTCCAAACCACTCCTCACAATGCCAAATCTTGAAGGCAAACATCTCAAGAACTTGTGGGAGAAGTTCTTGTCCTTCACCTCTTCTCCAAGTGCTTTGAGATCATTGACAAGTACTTGAAGCCTATGGAATATCTCTGGCACACTCTCATCCTCCTTCATCTTGAAGCTTGCAAACTTCTCTTTGAGAATGTATGCCTTTGCATCCTTCATGGATTGAGTGCCCTCAAATGATTCCTCTAATTTCTTCCATGCCTCATGAGCTCTCTCAATGTTCTTGATTTGCTCAAAGGTTCTCTCATCCAAAGCATCATGGATGGCACTAAGAGCAATGTCATTATTTTGGAGTAGCATTTCTTCGGCGGCGGTGGGAGCCTCTTCATCTTCAATCTCAATTTTTGTCTCTACCACCTTCCAAACCTTTCTATTGATTGACTTAATATAAGTTGTCATCTTAGCTTTCCAATAGGGATAATTTGAGCCATCAAATTGGGGTGGCTTCTTGGTGTTGTTGATTTGAGCTATTTTTACACCAAAGGTTGTTAAGCCTCAAATCATGGTGACCTTGGCTCTGATACCACTTGAAAGGTCCTAATGGCTAAAGGGGGTGAATAGCCTATTAAAAATTCTATAACAACACTTAACAAACCAGTTAGACAATTATGAGGCGAAGCAAGTGTTGCGCTAGCCTACTAAAATTGCAAGCCATCTACCACAATTCTAGTTTGTATAGTTTCTATCCACACAATAGCTATGTCACTATACTAAGTTAGTGTGCTCTCAAAGGCTAACTAAAGAGCCACACTAACCAAACTAACAAGCTCTCACAACTAGCTACACTAAAGAGCTTGATAACTAGTTTGTGGTAATATAAAGAGAGTGAGCAAGATGTTTATACCGCCGTGTCAAGGAGTGAACCAATCAATCACAAGAACGAATACCAATGAAGACCAATCACCTTGGAATCAAATGATGAACACAATGATTTTTTACCGAGGTTCACTTGCTTGCCGGCAAGCTAATCCTCATTGTGGTGATTCACTCACTTGGAGGTTTACGCGCTAATTGGTATCACACGCCAAACCCTCAATAGGGTGCTGCACAACCAACACAAGATGAGGATCACATAAGCCATGAGCAATCCACTAGAGTACCTTTTGGCTCTCCGCTCAATGATCCTTGCTGCTCCAAGCCACCTAGGTGGCGGTAACCACCAAGAGTAACAAGTGAATCCCATAGCGAAACATGAACACCAAGTGCCTCTAGATGCAAACACTCAAGCAATGCACTTGGATTCTCTCCCAATCTCACAAAGATAATGAATCTATGATGGAGATGAGTGGGAGGGCTTTGGCTAAGCTCACAAGTTTACTATGTCAATGCAAAATGGCCAAGAGAGTGAGCTTGAGCCAGCCATGGGGCTTAAATAGAAGCCCCCATGAAATAGAGATGTTGTACCCCTTCACTAGGCACAACACGGGGTGACCGGATGCGCTGGTCAGATTGACCAGACGCTGGACCTCAGCGTCCGGTTGTGCGATGCACACCACGTGTCCCCTCTCTTCAAATACTAAGCACCTGATCCCAGCGGTCAAGTGATGACCAGACGTGCTGCTATGAAGTGACCGAACGCTGGACCTCAGCGTCCGGTCATTTCCAGTAAGCATCTAGAAGCGAGAAATCATGACCAGATGCGTCTGGTCATGCTCGACCGGACACACCCAGCGTCCGATCACTCTACGTCATCACATGCCAGACTGACCGAACTCAAGCCTTGAGCGTCCAGTCAGTTTTCGTGCCAGCATTCGGTCATGAGACCGAAACTGTGCGCCCTCTGCTGCCACTGACTGGACACGTTGGTCCAACCGAGACCAACATCCGATCACTTACAATGACCTCTGTCTTTTCTATATAGAGCGCCGATGAAGTTTCTAACCCTTGCTCAAATGTGCCAACCACCAAGTGTATCACCTTGTGCACATGTGTTAGCATATTTTCACAAATATTTTCAAGGGTGTTAGCACTCCACTAGATCCTAAATGCATATGCAATGAGTTAGAGCATCTAGTGGCACTTTGATAAACTGCATTTCGATACGAGTTTCACCCCTCTTAATAGTACGGCTATCGAACCGAAATGTGATCACACTCTCTAAGTGTCTTGATCACCAAAACAAAATAGCTCCTATCATTTATACCTTTGCCTTGAGCCTTTTGTTTTTCTCTTTCTTCTTTTCAAGTCCAAGCGCTTGATCATCACCATGGCATCACCATCATCATGATCTTCATAGTTTCTTCATCACTTGGAGTAGTGCCACATATCTCATAATTACTTTGATAAACTAGGTTTGCACTTAGGGTTTCATCAATTCACCAAAACCAAACTAGAGCTTTCAAGGAGCCTGGTCATGACCAGCCGAGAGCGACCAACGCAAAGCTAGGGACGCCATGCGGCATTGACTGGACAGTGCAAGCTGGCCGGCAGCAACAACCTAGCCACGCTTGAGCTTGGTGCCAACCTTGTCGTGCATGCGGTGACCACGAATTCTAGTAGAGCTGTTGCTATCAGCGATGTGCATGAATTTTAAAGCAATGTGAAAACTACTAATGATCACGATTGTGGTTCAACTAATTCTCCTATCCTAAAGTCAACCATGCTAGCTATCAAACGGAGCAACCTCAAAAACCTGAGAGCAACTAGAGAGGGAGTTATAAGGATGCCAATAGGAGCTCATCACACTAAAAACCGGTTCATGAATGGAGCGCCAACAGCCTGACTGTAGCGTGTTCTCACAAAGTTCGAGCAATTTTTAAGAGAGCAACATAACACCCAACACCACTACGACCTATACCATTCTCAAGTGCTCACTTAGAGGCAATGAACAATACCAAAACATGCAGCTAGTGTCTAAACATTTTTTGTTAGAAATCAAATGCCAAGATCACATTGTCTACTACCTTTCCATACTTAGAAAACTATAGATTTTAGTTTAGAACTAACATCCACCAACGCTTTTGCCTTAATTTTTAAAAGGTCTAAACCTTGTCGATTTCAACTAACACGTATATCATGACCTAGCCCATACTGCATACTAACCCATAGTAGCAAAATACTTAAGCACCCTTTAACTATTTTGCATAATATAAATATTCAAAAATAGCATCCTAACTATAATTTCAACTTCCTGCCGATTCACGAAAGGTCTTGTTTAAATTTCGGATTTGATTTCTGAGCTATCTGATATACTATTGAACAACTTCCACTCACTAAAACAAAAGCTGCATTCTCATCTACTAACTTGCACTTCAAATTTTTATTTAAGTACTAAATAAAAGTTATATTTCATTTTGTTTACAAAAATTATTTTTCGTGCCAAACGATTAAAACTGACCTGTCTATTTCATTGTCGGGATTTTCATTAACACCTTTATGCGAGTCTTAACTCTAACATCCAAGAAACTTGCCTTGATAATTTCTCTTAGGCCTTAATCTAGGTGCTAAGTGAGCTCATAACACCAGAGGTGTTACACGGGCCGACTCGCGACAAGCAGCCAACATCTCAGCCATCATCTCTGCATGGGTCATCGGTGGTGGTGGTGGAGGAGGAGGACCCAAGAGTGGGGACTCGTGCCTCTCCCCATTGACATTGCCATTATCATCGCCACGACCAGTTTTTGCCTTGATCTTCACCAAGACCATGACCCATCCCAGCATTGGTGCTCCTACGACTAGACCTCAGGTTCATCTATAAATAGATAGGAACCCATTATGGGGGTATTAACCCCTATACCCTTACGGCTAGGTTTGGGCCAGCTTGGACCAGGGGGTTTGGCCCACTAGAAGATGACACGTGGCCTAGCCGATCTACTTAGAGTCCCACGCAAGGAATCAAGGCAGACTTGGAGATCAAGCAAGATCCTGGTCAGTTAGAATAGGAATCCTTATCCGGCCACCTATGGCAATTGTAACTGGTTAGGATTAGTTTCCATATCTATAACCCTACCCCCTAGACTATATAAGGCGGGTAGGGGATCCCTCTCGAAAATCATCTCATTTACATACAGCAATACAATCAGACATAGGACGTAGGTATTACGCCCTCCCGGCGGCCGAACCTGGATAAAACCTCATGTTTGTCTTGCATCACCATCTCGTTCGTAGCTAGCGCACCTGTCTGCAGATAATCTACTACCTTGAGCATACCCCTAGGTAGACTGTTGACCATATTTTATTGATAGTGGCGCGCCAGGTAGGGGGTGTGCGTACTGCTCCCCAGACGAACAAGATGGTCATCATCCCCGGTTCCATGGCTACGCCGAATGGCCTCACGTTCACCATCGGCCAGATCACCTAGACCACTGGCTCCAACAACTTCATTGCCATTGTAACATCCTGGCCCAGGGCTTAACAGGATTAATAGGATATTCATACCAATAAGTTGCAACTTCTTTTCCGGAAGCCCATCTGCAAATAACTCCGAGGTTAAGCGTGCTTGGCCTGGAGCGATGGGTGACTGACCGGGAAGTTCTTCCCGGGTGCGCATGAGTGAGGACAAAGTGCGCAGAAAAGACCTGTGTTGGTCTATGAGGGCAGTCTATATTCTAGAGAAGCTGCCAGATGTAAGCGGGCCCGGCCTCGGAGAGGCAGGACGTTACAGAATGGTATCAGAGCCGACTCTCGCGGTTTCACGGGCATGTGTGTCGTAGTTGCGCAGGCATGGTGCGCATGGCTGGTGTGGATCCGGCGTGGTCACATAGCATGGCACATGCGCTGGCTCTGGATACACGGACGTGGCCAAGAGAGGACGCTCCTGGCTTGGGATTGATCGACGAGGATGTCGATCTCTTAAGGGGGTGAGGATGTAACATCCTGGCCCAGGGATTAATAGGATACTCATACCAATAAGTTGCAACTTCTTTTCCAGAAGCCCATCTGTAAATAACTCCGAGGTTAAGCGTGCTTGGCCTAGAGCGATGGGTGACCGACCGGGAATTTCTTCCCGGGTGCGCACGAGTGAGGACAAAGTGCGTAGAAAAGACCTGTGTTGGTCTGTGAGGGCAGTCTATATCCTAGAGAAGCTGTCAGATGTAAGCGGGCCCAGCCTCGAAGAGGCGGGACGTTATAGCCATGACCATGGAGGAGGCGTAGATCCAATCTGTGTCGACCACTGCTTCACCAGCATCAGCTACGGCTCTGACCACATTGGATTTGGCTCCAGCCAAACCAGCATCGTCGTCAGCCACGCCGACAACCCGTCGTTCGCTTCCTTGCTACAAAGGGAGGCAGATCGACAACACCGACCTACTCGACTCCATCGATCGGGTCAGCACCAAGCTTGCTGAAACCCTAGCTCTGGTAGATTCGATTCAAAATCAACCTACCGAGCAGGTAACCACTACCCACAGCAGATCTACCCGACTAGCTCAGGCCAGTCGTCCTGCATGACTCGGTACGGATCTCGTGGTCACATCTACTCCTGAAGGGCGCTCTGTTTGTCATCGACCAGCCCCCGCAACGGGTCTCCGGCTCTCTGAGTGCGAAGCCTTCATGGAGAATTACTAGGCTCAGCCCTACAGCCTACGAAACACTGCTTCCAACTATGCGTACAATATACAACGCTGCTCGGATCTGCGTTTTATACATCGACCTCGGCCAAAGCCATGCAACTTCATCAACATGGTTTGGATTGAGGAGTATCAAGAAGGATCAGTCCACATAGTTCAAGAGGGCAGTTCAAGCTCCTCGTCTAGCATCGCATCTATTGGCTCCATCCGCACTAAGCTTCAGCATCATGACAATGAAGAAGTTGAATACAATCTAGATATCCCAGACCACTCCCCGAGTTTCTCACGATTCCCATCCTTCCCACCAAGACGAGGAGACTTGATCAATGTCGTCAGTAATGAAGAACCACCGGTAGTTGGTAAAACAGAACAAGAAAGGCTAGCACACGAAGCACGCAATATTGACCGGTTTAATCGCAGACAAGCCAAAGCTGAGGCAGAAGAGGAGGCACGATGCATAAGGTTCTAGCCATGCGATCTCAACAATGCCTTTGATAGGGTAGGGGAAAAGCAGGTCTTCAGGACTCCAAGTGCCAACGTAGCTGTTGCTATGGTGATAATGCAACGACTACCCAATACCCTAGAAATCCAGGCAATTCGTGATGATGTACAAGCTTACCTGACGGCTGCTATAGCCCAGACCACAGAGATTGCAAACCAAGCCTGGGCTCCATCTATCTCAGTCGAATCAAGCTGTAGTCGCTAGTACTCAAGTCACCCATAGCCAACCAACCAACGTGGCTCGCACAATAATGACCCACTAGACAACCGTCAAGGTAGAAATGGTGGTCATGATGGTGGTCGGGATGACAACCGCCGTGACTACCAGGACGACAACCGCCGCAACAACTGGCACAATAATCGATGAGACAACCATGACAATCACCGTGATAACCGCGGTCGTGGGGTCAACCAGGGTGGCAACCGGGATCACCATGATGGCAATAACGATCTCCCCCATTCCCTCGGAGAACGTGATCTGCGTGATCGCATTAACCAAAGAGCCAACGATCGTGCATCTCACGAAAGCTATCACCGTATGGAATATGATACTACCCATAGCCCTCTAGGTTTGAAGCAGTTTACTCCTCACCTTCGTCAAGTCGTGTGGCCAAAAAACTTCAAGCTCAAAAAACTCCAGAAGTACGACGGCAAGGAGAACCCTGAGTTATGGATCATGCTCTACGAAACCGCGTGCAGATCAGCCATGGCTAATGAGCACATCATGTCTAATTACTTCCCAGTCGTCGTTGGCCATGTAGGCCACCAATGGCTGGTTAGCTTGCCGGCAAACTATTTTGATTCTTGGCAAGAGCTCAAGCAAGCATTCATCGACAACTTCATTGCTACTTGCGAACAACCCGACAACAAATATGATCTGCAGCAGATTCGAGATCGCAAAGATGAGCCACTGCGCGAGTACGTCCGACGCTTCTCGGAGATGCGCATCAAGGTCCCATCAATCTCTGACAATGAGGCAATCGAAGCTTTCATCACTGGTCTTCGCTTCCATGATGCCCTAAGGGACAAGCTCCTCTGCAAAAGATCTGAATTGATCACAGCGCTCCTTGCTACTGCTAAAAAATATGCGGACGCCGATGATGCTAAAAAGATAATCATCAAAGAAGTAGCAAGGGTTCCACGCTCCGACCACCCCCCACACCACGACGACCACCACGGCAACCATGGTCGAAACGACAATTTTGATCGCCACAACCAGCACAATGATTCTCGCGACCACCACGACCAGCGTAATCAGCGGCGTAATCGCTGTGATGATTACAGGGGCAAGCGTGCTCGGGAAGATGACGGCGAAGTCAACATCGTTAAAAAAGGTGGCGGACGTCGCAACTATGAAGAAGACTATGTCAAAGCATTGAAAGGACCCTGCTAGCTCCATCCCAAGTCAAACCATACCATGGAGAATTGTCATATTCTCAAATCCATCTACACGCGCCAACAGGCTCTAGATAAATCCGACAAGCCTAACGACGCAGGGGAGCAGCGTAACGAGGATAACGATGATGAAGACGTAGATCCCACGTCAAGCCAACCGACTGCGTCCACACCATCATTGGGGGTAGAGTGTCCATCGAGACCAAACGAGAGTGCAAGCTGCTCGCCCATGCTTGCTTGAACGTGGCCAATCCCGACAACCTCATCGCTAATCTGCGGCTCCCTCCTGGTCTCACCGTGAGATCTCCTTCAGCAGAAAGGACCAATGGGCTACAATACCTTGAGCCAGGGCGTTTTCCTCTAGTCTCGAGTCCTTGTATCAACAAGGTTTAGTTTGATAGAGTGCTGATTGACAGCGGCATTGTACATCCTGCCAGGGCTTATAGGATTGGTCATACAATAGTTGCAATTCTTTCGAAGCCACAATACTCGGGTTCGTGCTAGCCAAAGCGATGGTGACGCCGGAATGCGCTGGAAGTGCGCATACTGTGGTCTATGAGGGCATCTATTCCTAGAAAACCAAATGAACGGGCCTGGCCTGGAGGGCAGGAGTTACAGATGTATCGATTCGGGTTCGGCCGTGTGTTAGTGCGACAGGCATGGGCCATGGCTGGTTGGATCCGCGGGTCACACAGCATGGCACATGCACTGGCTCTGGACACACGGATGTGGCCAAGAGAGGACGCTCCTGGCTTGGGATTGATCGACGAGGACGTCGATCTCTTAAGGGGGTGAGGATATAACATCCTAGCCCAGGGCTTAATAGGATTAATAGGATACTCATACCAATAAGTTGCAACTTCTTTTCCGGAAGCCCATCTGCAAATAACTCTGAGGTTAAGCGTGCTTGGCCTAAAGTGATGGGTGACCAACCGGGAAGTTCTTCCCGGGTGCACACGAGTGAGGACAAAGTGCGCAGAAAAGACCTGTGTTGGTCTGTGAGGGCAGTCTATATCCTAGAGAAGCTACCAAATGTAAGCGGGCCTGGCCTCGGAGAGGCAGGACGTTACAGGCAGTTCCATTGATATACTATTCAAGAACAGTTTGCTAGCCCTGGAGATAACCTAGGCTGATCTCAAGCCATACGAGGCACAGTTCTGGGGTGTTCTCCCTAGACAGAGCTCCACACCTCTCGGGCCGATCACGCTACCTATGCAATTTGGTACCCCAGACCACTTCTGCACCGACTACGTCAACTTCATGGTTGCCGACTTTGAAGGCACCTACCATGCTATCCTTGGCTGACCAGCGCTCACCAAGTTCATGGCCATACCTCACTACAGGTATTTGGTGCTCAAGATGCCTACTAAGAAGGGGGTTCTAACTCTCAGGGGCAATGTATATGTAGCTTACACCTGCGAGGATGATAGCTTCAAAATAGCAAAGGCTCAAAACCTCTCTATTCGCATGGCTGAGACCACGCTCGATGCCAAGCAGACCCCAGCCGACCACCTGGAGATCCTAGAGCTCGAGGCCCCACGCAAGAACATCAAGTCCAAAGAGCACAAAGAGATCCAGCTAGTCAACGGTGATCCCAGCAAAATGGCCCTTATCGGGGCCAACCTAGATCCTAAATAGGAAGACACTCTCGTCAGGTTCTTAAGGAGCAACGTGAGTGTGTTCGCTTGGAAACCCGCTGATATGCCCGGTGTACCTCGAAACGTGATCGAGCACTCCTTAAATATCGATGGCAAGGCCAAACCCATCAAGCAGAAGCTACGACAGTTCGCTCGCGACAAAAAGGAGGCTATTAGGGTAGAAGTTACATGGCTTTTAGCAGCCAGATTTATCAAAGAAGTGTATCATCTGGAGTGGTTAGCCAACCTGGTTCTTGTACGTAAAAAGAATAAGGAATGGAG